>NW_012130127.1:478478-483640 GCF_000143395.1 Atta cephalotes | reverse complement strand
AGAGAAAGAGAGGGACAGAAATCAAGGCAGAAGAGAGGAAGGAGAGAAATGGATATAGATTGTGATTTTTCATTTTCCGTATATCCTAATTACACGTTTTGTCACGTCAACTCGCTGTTTATATATGATGTATTATACATTCTTCGGCGCAAACGTATGTACTGTATATCACGCTGTACACGCGTCGTTGTGTGAACGCAACGTTAGCTAAGTTCGCTGACCGGCAGAGAGAATGCATGCGCGCGCGAGGAAAAGAGAGAGGATCAGAGGAGAAGTGACGGAATAGACCGTGACCGTGGCCGTGGCCGTGACCGTACTGTGGCCGAGTTGTCGCGATCGCCATAGATATCGTCGGCGATGACGAATACGACCCATTACAAATCCATATAATCAGGGTTGGGTAAGTTAATATTTTTTTTTAACTGAATAAAATTAATGACTTTACAAAATTAATAAAGTTAAGTTAAAAGTTAAAGGAATAAAAATTTAATTAACGTAAGTTAAGTCAATATTGAATTAACTTAAATTTAAAAAAAGTTAATTTTGAAAAAAATTATTTTTTAGATCAAAATAGTCCTAATTTTTCTTAAAATGAGATTAAATAACTACAATATAGATTATTAAGTAAATTAAATTTTTAATTTTTTATTCATATGTGATATAAATATTAAGTGTGGAAAAAAGTTCGTGGCGTTTTTTTAATGCCATCTAATAGGAAAAATGCAATGTATAATACATGATATAATTATATAAGTTATATAACTTTAAAAAAACAGCCAGCACATAGAGAAGATACAAAATCAATGATTACTTTTTAATAAGTCTTAAGCCATATAAGAAATTGACCAATTACAATCGAATGCGAGAAGAATATTTGACTGTAATTTCTTATGATTTAAGACTTCTTATGACTTAAAACACCTATTGTAGATTCGGGATAAGACTTATGGGATAAGACATAATCGCATAAACCAATCAGAGAACTGTATTAGCATCTTAAGAAATTACTTAAGATGATCTTAAAATATGAACAGATTACGAATATATGCCCTTAGTTTTATTACAATATATCTTATTATTTTTCTAAAATATTTAAAAGAGATAAAAAATTGTTTAACTAAAAAAAGTTAAAAAAAGTTAACGTTTAAAAGTAACTTAATTAAGTTAAAATTTAATGCATTTAAAATTAACTAAGTTAAGTTAAAAATTATTAACTTTTTAACTTTTTTTTAACTTTTAACGTTTTAACTACCCAACCCAGTAATATATGATTTCAAATATGAAAATATCTCAGAGAAGCGAATTTAAGTGGTCTGTATCCGACCATGTTACGAGATATGTGTAAGTACATATTTGAAGGTACACTTAAATCCAAACAAGAGATATCTCGCGTGTAGAACTGCGACGAATGATCTTTGTTTCATTTTTTTGAAACAGAGAAATAAACTATAAAGCTTTAATTTTTTATAGCTTTAATATATTTCGTGAGTTAAACTTGGTTGAACTGATTTATCTTCATTCAGCACATTAGTTTCACGTTACTGTGAAAGAGTGGAGTTTGAAACAAATACCAAATATAAATCTGATGCCGATTCTACAATAAGTTGGTAATCTGTGAATCGGTAAATCGGAAGCGAGTTAAAGGTGAGTCGGAATTGGTGAATCAGTAGAGTTGACTAGTCAATTTTTAAAACTATACACTACCGATTTATTGTAAAATTAGTATGATATTTGTATTATTGACAATCCTCAATTGGCCTCTATATCTATATTTATAGGAAAGCCGGTGACATTATTCTTAAATTATAGAAAAATTGCAACATGAAATATTTATACATACTAAATTAAAATTTTTGAAGTTAAACGGCTTTTAGGATACATATGAACCGATCTTTTGAAAATGTTCGTCAAGCATTTGAAAATAACTGGATAACGTGTTCTAATTTATTTCTTCGTTATGTTGCCAGCATCTCATTTATTATATTCTTGAAAGAAAATAAAAAATATTTACATCTCAAATTGGATTTGTCTAATTTTTTGACAAATGTCATTTAGAAATATTTTTTCTGAAAAACTGTTGCGTTATAGAGAATCATTTCAACACAATTATTGTAAAATAGTCACAATTGTGTTTATGCTATTATTGTGCAATATTTTCATAATTTACTTTTGGGGGATTTATCTTACAATTATTTTCGAACAAATCGCACAATTTGTATCGTAAATTTTACGATTTATTCAATTTTTTAAAAACTCAAATATATAATTCATAAGAAAAAAGTAATCTACATTTAAAGATAAAAAAAAAGCTATATATAAAAGTACAGAATATAACGTCGACAGATAAAAGAGACAAAGAAAAGTATTGTATATAAGTTGTATATTTGCTATACAGTAACCGCATTCGCCGCGTACAATAAAGATATTGTATATTACGTCATACAATAACAAATGAATACACTTGGTATATAAAGCACGATGAAGTACACACAAAAAATCTCAAGTTTAATTAATCCCAGACAACTTCAAAATGCGTACTCTCTTTCTTTCTCTTTTTGCTTATATGCTAAAGTACATACGAACAAATGTATTAAAAAAAAGAAAGTTGTGGAGGAAACCTAGGGATTGCTACTTGGCGATATAAGAAACACTGTCAGAAAGGCATAATAGGCGTCAAATGGAAAAATATGATATTTTCTGAATGAAAAAATGCGAGACGGCTCAATTTTATGTAGGCAAAAATACTTTGCGTCACTTTCTTCATTAAAGTACCTATTCTCAATCTACTTATTTCTCTCGTGAAGCACGTAACAAAGGTATAAAACGTTCTATTCTAATATATTCTTTTCACGTCACTTTTCATCGCTCATTATAATATAAATGCACGGCTATCACGACCGATTGTTATATGACTATTGAAAAAATGACTCTACATTGTATGGCCATACGTTATGCGCGTTATTTTTATTTTTACATGGAATTTTACAGCTGTCGATGGGATGTGCGCATTTTTGGATGGTTAAGGCTTCTCAACAATTCCAATTACTTTGCGATTAATACATTTGCTACGATATACTTTCCACGCAGAACATGGTTGTCGGAACTTCCAATACACAAACACATATATAGGATTTATATTATTCAATAATAAAGTGTCTATGAAAACTGGAAGAGATGTGTCACATGTTTCATGAGAAATCTAGCTACAGTCTATTTTGCTTGCAAGGTCAGCAATTAAAAAATACATTATGGCCGGTATTTATAGTCAATTCTTATATTTATGATTGTCTTAAATACAATCTTAGGATATCATGAATTAATTACAAGTCGGTATTCATACTCGAGACTTATATTTAAGACTGTCTTGATTACAGTTTTAAGATATTATGAATAAATCAAAGATTCGTATAGCATCTTAAGACAATATTTAAAGACAGTCTTAAAATAAGAACGAAGTACAAATACCGGCTACAAAGCCGGTATTCATAATTGTTATTTTAAGATCATCTTAAGTAATAGCATCTTAACCCTGATGAAAATTTTTTTCTAAATTGTAATGAATAATAATAAAAAAATTAATTGTAATTGTAATGAATAATGATAAAATATTACTGAAATTATAATGAAGAAATATTGCTGAACTTTATATTGAAATCTGTATTAATTGACCCATTTTTCAATATTATTTCATTCAGATTTCATTACAATTCATTAAAAATTCACGAAAAATTACGATTTCATTACAGTTCATTAAAATTTAATATTGTATTAGAGTTCATTATTTAGCCTCACGTTAGTATAAAAATACACTAAAATAAATATGAAAATCATGTACAAAACTGACATGTCTGCATCTAAACTTCGATTATGGGTGCGTTCCAAAACTTGCCAACTCAGAGTATTTTTTTTCCTTGTTTAATATTCGGTAAACAACAAGAATAGAATGATATTCAAGTCAACAAAGTCGAGTTTTGGAACGTAATTCATATATAAACCTACTTATATAGAATATAGAGAGAGCAGATTAAATTTTACATACGAGAACCATCTAGCAGTACTCCTAGAAAAACAAATTCAATGCTTTTCGTTACAATGCACAAACAACACACAAACTGAGTATTTTTTTCAATTATTAATTCCAATATTTTAATTCTACTATTCTTTTTTTGATAATTATCATTAATAAGTCTATAAAAATAATGTATATTTTGTTTCAATGTCATTACTTTTTAAATATTTTCATTAATGTTTTTAAAAATTTATAGTATTTTAGTATACAATAAATAGTATACAATAATTGTACATACAATAAAAATATTATGTTTTGCATTGCTTTTTTTATTCATTTTAAAAAATTATTTTTAGGATTCACAATATTTCAGTATAATTCAGTGTTCAATTTCTCTTAATAAATTTGTATAAATATATTTGCATTAGTTTTCATCACACTTCATTAATTTTAGTATGATTTCAATATAATTCAGTATTCAATTTCTTTGAATAAATCAAGATGAATATTAAATATATTTGTATTAGTTCCACTCTTGCAATATTTTTCATTCTTCATTAATTTTCATTCATTATCTTTGAAATTTATAGTATTTTAAAATTAAAAGTATTATTTATGTTGAAATATTTTCAATAACACTTCAGTCATTTTCATTTCTCATTTCAATGATTTTATAATCGATTTTAGCGATTTATTTCCATCAGGAAGACATTACTTAAGACAGTCTTAAAATAAGAATAGGCTATAAATACCGGCCTATGTCAGTATATGATACATGTCAATGTAAAATCTACTTTTTCAGAGATTTAATATTTTTTGCAGATATTTTATAGAAGTAAAAAATAGGAGCTTTATCTGGCTTTTCCTTGCAACCTCTTTTACCAATTGTTTTAATAGTAGATATTTAGCATATAATTTTATACACTGTATAGTGTCAAATATATGATAAACAAAATATTGAGCAGAATTTGATTGCTCTCCGAAAACCATGTTATACAAATATTAGGTGTAAAAAGAAATCCATTATTTTTCCATTCAATTTCATGCAAAAATAATGGATTTCTTTTTACTACATCTAATATATAAATTTTAGAGCACTTTTTACTTTATACATATATATATATATATATATATATATATATATATATATATA
>NW_012130127.1:474514-475973 GCF_000143395.1 Atta cephalotes | reverse complement strand
TATATATATATATATATATATATATATATATATATATATATATATACAAGGATCATCTGAAAAGTTTTGAACCTAACATAGAAAATATTTTTTCGATCAAATTCAGTTTATTTTCAACATAGTCTCCTTTTAAATTAATATACTTTTTCCAGCGATGCTTCCATCTCTTTAACTCATTCAAATAATAGTTGGTGTCTTGCTCTGCAAAATAGTTTTTTACGGATGCAATGACCTGCTCATTCGATGAAAATCTCTGTCCTCCGAGTCAAACTTTGAGCCTAGGAAACAGGAAAAAGTCACTGGGGATCAGATCTGGTAAATACGTCAATCAATTTGATCACAATTCGAATTTTTGCTATGATGACCGTCAAAATGTGAAACGGTGCATCATCTTGATGGAACAGTATTTTCTTCTTCTCTTTTTCTCTCTGCGGCTGTTTTTTCGCAATTTCTGCCTTCAACTTGTCAATTAATGATGCGTAGTACATTCCCGTTATTGTTTTATTTTTTTCAAAATAGTCGATGAACACAATTCCATGACCAAAAAATAGTCGCCATCACCTTCCCGACCGATGAAACCGTCTTCGTTTTTTTCAGAGCATCCTTAGCAGTCCACTGTTTTGACTTTTCCTTCGTCTCAAGAACGAAGTAGCCGATTCAAGTTTTATCAACAATTATTAATCGATGTAAAAAATCAGACTTATTTCGCTTAAACCACTCCAAGGCCTTGGAAATATTCGAATGGGTTTTTGGCCCACAGTGAGCAAGCGTGACACTTAACGCGCGATTAGCTTACGCATGTCTAATTCTTCAGTCAATATATGACAAGTACGTTTTTTCGATATGCCTACAATCTCTACTATCTCTCTAACTTTGATTCAACAATCGTTCAGTACGATTTGATGAATTTTTTCAATGTTATCGATAGTAATCGCAGTTGTTGGTCGTCTTAAACGCTAATTAGTTAAGCTGGTACCATATTTAAATTAAACTGCCCATCTTTTCATGGTGGCAAATGGACTGGACTGGACAGAATTCCCGTAAACAGATCCAACTCGCTTTAATTTGCGCAGGCGTATTGCCTTTTAAATGCAAAAATTTAATCATGACACGATATTCGATTTTTTCATTTTTACAAAAATACTGACATCGACTGATAAAAAATGACTGTCAATGAGCGTCTAAAATGAGTACAATTTTCACAGGTATCTTTCAAAATATGTATGATCGTAATACCAGAATGGTTTTGATGAGTAATGTCATCTTCATTGAGACTCAAAACTTTTCAGTTGATTCTTTTATACACACACACACACACACACACACACACACACACACACACACACACACACACACACACACTACGTACGTTTACTTTTACGTTACGTTACTACTTCGTCTACTACTAATTAATTAATTATTAGTACTACTACTTATTGTATATATTATATATATATAT
>NW_012130127.1:468017-474494 GCF_000143395.1 Atta cephalotes | reverse complement strand
ATATATATATATATATATATATATGTGTGTGTGTGTGTGTGTGTGTGTGTGTGTGTGTAATAATCAACTGTTGACTATACATTTACGTTTTTTTACTCACTACGCTCATTTGTCCGGAAATATATTTATTTGTCATATCATGTATCGCTTAAATCACTACTACTGGTGTCTGCTTGTACTAAGGTGAAATATGATGTGTGTATGTGTGTGTGTGTGTGTGTGTGTGTGTGTATGTGTGTGTATATGTGTACTCTTCATAATTCTCGAATCTATAATCAAATATCTAATCAATTACGAAAACCTTAATAAATACCGATTATATTCTCTTTCTCTTTTATTTAAAATATATGTAAATAATTCTTATGGCAACGTCAACCACAACTAAAGAATATTAAAGTTCATCCATCCAATTGCATTTTGGCATTTTACGTCCTTAATTATTACTCGTAAAGTAGTAAGGAATTGTAAATTATCATCCTTTCGAAAGATTTATTCTTTCCAATCCTTCTTGATTTCAAACGCCCATTCCCATTTAAGATGTTCATGCTTGTCGTCGTCTGTAAAAAGAGAACTAACGCTGTATGAGCCTCGCGCTACGACACCGGCTGGTGCATCTTCAGCTGGAGTAGTGTAAGACTGAAGCTCTGTTTTAGGAGGATATGAGCCTACCATATGTGTCATTTTGTCAACTGTAACAAAAGATAAAAAATGTACAATTCTATTATGCGCTACATACTCTAATTATTGCATATTTCATTTACCCGTAACTCCTAATTTGCATTAGAAGCATTAACACACAAGCAATCGAATGTATTATAATTATTAAGAATGATATCATCATTATATTCAAATACAAAAAAGAAAAAATAAATATCATACCAGGTACACCAAGGCGATAAGTCTTTTGTACATATTTTAATCCATGCACGATCTCGCGTTGCACAATAAAATCGATTCTGATTTTATAGCTTACGCCCTCCTTGATGACAAATGTTTGTTTTTTTAGCTGCGATAAATCACCAGTCAAGTCTAATTCCATATCCGGTCGATCAGCGACGCATAATGCCAATTTCTTCACTATTACCTTTCTAGGATCATTAGGATCTACGAGAATTATATAATTATTTAGAATGTTGTCATGCCTACTATATGTTGTAAAGGGATCCAAGTGTTAGTTATATAAAACATTATACAAATAACATGTGATGCGCGCATGCACGCACGCACGCACACATTTTTATAAGCTTGTAAAGGACAATAATTATAATAAATGGCACTGTTAATATAATTGTTCTTTACTATTTACTATTTGCTTAGAATAATTTTGATTGATTTAGTTAATTACTGTTTAATAATAAGTTCTTGAAGATTTATCAATGTTGCAGTAACTGTTATCACATCATTGATAATGTTCAACAAGCGATGGTGAATACCCGAATGAAGTTTGAGTACACAGAATTCTCTATTTTTCTGATAATCCTTTCTATTAATATGTGTGAAGACTTGTGATTCTTTTCAATACTTCATCTTTTAAAAGTTTTTTTATCGCTCGATATTTGATGATCATATTAACACATTTTTTTCTTTTGCAACATATGATCGATGTACTTAAATTCTCGGTCTGTCATAACAGCACAGCCATTCAGAAATTCCTATAAATATTAGCTTATTTCCACTATTGCAGCATCACTTATTCTTCCACCAAAATTCGAATTCCACCAAATCCGATATAAAATTTATAAGTTCTGAAATTGAAATTCCAACTAATCCGATATATGAAATTATTGCTTGGTTGGAATACAAAAAGTATAATCGAGTGTTGCAAATATTAAATATTTTTCGTATTCCAATCAAGCAATAATTTTATATTTATATAATTGATTTTTGAATTTCAATTTCAAAGCAATTGATTGTCCGATTGGATTGTCCGAAAAGTTCGTGCCGATTTTTGGTAGGTGGCGTAAGGATAGGTCTGAATATATCAGAACGATTGAAAACAAATGATGCGTATGATATCGTAAAAGACGGTACTTCAGACATACTTGGAAAAAAATTTGGTTGCGATACATTAATTTTTATCAGTTTTATGCCTTTGAATATGGAAGAAAACAAAATGAATTTTAGGCATTTAATGCTTTTCTTTTACCGGAAAGGCAAAAATGTCACACAAGCGGCAAACAAAATATGTGCTGGCGAAGGTGAAAGAACTGAGAAAGTGCGGAAGTGATTTGCTAGGTTTAAAGCTGATGATTTCATCCTTGAAGATCAAGAATGCCCGAGTAGGCTCTCCACCATAAATGAAGATCAGATTAAAACACTGATCGAGAATAACGCTATATGACACGTAAATTAGCAGAAATGTTGAATATGTCAAAATCCATGAGCATTTTGTAAAGCTTGGCTACATAAATCGTTTTGATGTATGGGTTCCCCACGATTTAACAGAGAAAAATCTGATGGATCGCATTTCCATTTGCGACTCGCTCTATAAACGCAACGAGGAGGCACCATTTTTGAAGCAAATAGTGATGGGGAATGAAAAATGGATCATTTACAATAATGTTGAGCGAAAAAGATCTTGGAGAAAGCGAAATGAACCACCTTTAGCCACCAAAAGCCGGTCTTCATCCAAAGAAGGTCATGCTCTGTGTCTGGTGGAATTGGAAAGGGATCCTGTATTATGAGCTTTTACCAAACAACGATAAATTCAGAGAAGTATTGTTCCCAATTAAATGAATTGAAGACAGCAATTGAACAAAAACGTCCAGAAATAGCGAATCGGAAGAACGTCGTGTTTCATCAGGACAATTTCAACGCGGCCTCATGTGTCTTTGATAACTCGACAAAAGTTATTGGAACTCGGTTGGGATGTTCTACTCCATTCACCATATTCACCAGATCTCGCGTCCTCTGATTTTCACCTATTTCATTACAAAATTTTCCCTTAATGGAAAAAGCTTCAACACTTTGATCGAGGTAAAAAAATCACTTAGAAAAGTTTTTCGCTGAAAAACCTGAGCGATTCTGGAAGAACGGAATTTTCAAGTTGCCTGAAAGATAGAGAAAGGTTGTAGAACAGAATGGCACCTATATAATTTAATAAATTACTAAAATTTAAATCTTCTGCGTTTCAATTTTCCTTCAAAATCGGCACGACAATCCTTTGCAGACAATCCAATATTATCGCGATTGTACATTTGCCACAAAATTCCCTTAAGAAATTCGTATTGATATAGCAATAGGCCAGATTAATAATTTTTTTTAAATGGACGACTAATACCGGTAAAATTTGGCGAAATATGACATTGGCACTAGTTGAATTGAGTCTAAAACAAATTATCACCTAAACGAGAAAACGTGTCATTTAATTTTATTTTCAATAAACTTGAATAAATGTTACGAACGCTAATGTTTTTTTATTTAACAGATTTATAAATCCATTAGCTGGAAGTCCGATATACATTTTTGGTTTATTAAGAACAAATGTCTTTTTGACGCTGTTTTTAAATAACTTTTCTTCTGTTTTATCACTAGTTTCTTCGGAGAGTAAAAATTCCTCGTACTTCGAGTATATTGTACAAGAATGTTTTTGTGACCATCAAACTTTATAAACTAACAATATTAATAATGATTTTCCAAGTTTCCATTGAACAAGTTCCGCGCATGATTGGATTGCAGTCAATTTACTTCGCACATTAATTTTATTAGTTTTAATTTTAAATCCGTTTATGACATTAATTAATTTTATTTATTTGCATTTTCCTATTTTTGAATATTGCAGGTCAGTTGCTTGGTAATTGAAATCCTTCAACTTTCGGAAATCCAAGTTTTAATTCCAAAATATTAAATGTGTAAAAATTTCTTGATCTTTTGAATTTTTGACTTCAACTATGTGTGGCTTCAATTTCACAGTTCTTTTTTAACTCATCTATAATTAATGCTTCCTAATTTTTGGAAAAGCTCTCTTTCTTAAATGAACATTAACATTTGGATCAAAATCCGAATGTAATTTTCTCCTGCAACTGTATAAAATTGTTCATGTGTCACTTGAATAGCACGAATTTATGTGTATAAGGTAGTCAATTTTAATATTCCATCTTGTATATACACATAAATTCATCCCACTCAATGTCCCACCCCAAATATCTTTTTTTCTACGTCTTTTACGAAAAACTGTTTCAAACAGAAATTTAAGGGGCACATCAGATAGTATTATTGCGATCTTGAGTGGCGTTACCAAGATCAAATCAAGATCACATCGATTTGAAAAAAATGGAAACTCCCATTTTTCATTGCATATTTTTGTAATTTATCTTGAAAGCTTTTTAAGACATTATAACAAAAGTTATAAAGCTTGGAAGTTACGTCGATGTTAGCATTACCCAAAGCATCTGATCGATGGTTAAAATCTTTTGAATGTCATTTAGAATCATGCTCTAGATAACATTTGATAAGATCAAGATCATTGAAAGTTGTTTCTCTCATTTTCATTTTTGCACTAAAAATTCATTTTTCTCGCTTTTTTTCGGCTTTTTTTGATACCAACAAGAAAATTTTTTGCGTTTTCATATTCGTGAAAAAAAAAAACAAAATTTTATAATATCTCTTTGAGTTTTTTTCTAACATCTTGTGTATAATATACATATTCTATATTGGAATAATAGCGGATAACAACAGTTTTGTGTTTAAATACATAAATAAGCAAATATGATGCAACGAATAAGATGAGAGGATTGGTTAACTACTGATGGCTAGTAATGACGACATACGACATTTTCGTGCGAAAAATCTGGTACAAATATGACAATTTTTAATTCGTTATTAAAATTATAAATATGCATATCATAATTCTTTAAATATCTTTTAGAACAAGTCTGTTCAAAACTCGATTTGTGAACCGAAATGCTTTCATCTTTCCGCTGTCTTGGTAGAGCGAAACAGAGCGTAAATAACAAAGAATAGATGCCGGAATTCTGTCCAAGTGTTGTAGAATAAAAGAGCCAAGAAAATCTGTCTCTCAATTTGCAATCATAATAGCCGTTTTTTATTTTGCCTCATTCTTTGCTTATGACACTCAATGTGATGCCATCCGATCTTTTTCAAACATTTTTGTTTCTTATTATATACAATATGAATGTTCTCTACAAAGAAGTTTGTAGCAATATTGCTGCAACATGTTGTAACATTGCATATTGCAACGATGCATTTGCGCCTTGAATTCAGGCGGAACACTGGCTTTATTCTTTGTTATTTACGCTTCATCTCGCTGTACTGAGACGGCGGAGAGGAAACATTTCGGATCACGAACCGAGTTTCACAAGCCTGTTTTAGAACATATATAAATTATTATTTAAAATAGAGTGAAAAAATATCTGCACATTTAAGTTGATTTTCAGCTTGGTTGTTACCCCTTACTATCTCGCGTGTAGTCTAAGGATATCTCTACATAATTCGCAAATCGCAAAACGTAGTTCACAAATGCTGATGCAGAACGACGATCACCACATGCAAGACACAAATGAAAACCAACTGCATGCAATGAAAAAACAAACACAAATCTTCATTCTGCGTCTGCGTTTGCGAACTATGTTTTGCTATTACGAATTATGTAAAAGCATCTTAAATCGGCGCATTTAGATTGTGCGCGAGTAAGTGATGTAAGAGAAGAAAAACAAATAAAAAATTGGCCAAAATGTGCAGATATTTTCCAGTTATGATTTAAAACAAGGAAGAAAATACTGTAGAATTATAAGTATTAACGCGGGGATAAAAAGAGCAGAACAAGTAGCGAGGTAACTTATAAACAATTTCGAACACAATTGATCATATATTATAGATTATGATTATACATATATTTATAAAAGTAAATGCCCACCTACTACAATGCCGCCGGATTTTGCTTCTCCCAGAAGCGTCTCTTTATACTTGCGCAAACTCTCGTCTTCCTTATCCGTTTCCAAGATCTGTTCGATGGATTTTTCCGGTGGAGGCTTATAACTGGATTCCACGTCCGGCTCCTCATCCAATGCATCTACATGATCACCCGTAGAGTCAGACATCGCTATGTTCAAACCAGGAAAGATATACATATATATATAAATATATATATATAAAAAGACTTGCGAGAAAGAAAAAAGAGACAAAAAAGAGGATTAAAGGATGCTATTATACGATGTATAAGGTCTCCTAAACTTTTTGATACTGCTTGTAGGCAAATAGAGCGGATTAAATTGAGTAATAAGAGTCAAATAGTATCTCTATCAGTTTGCAATAATTAAGGATGTATCTGAATCATTTGTATAAATGTGTTAATATTTATACTTTAAACAAACTATTAATATATATATTGTTCGTGCCGATTTTGAAGGAAAATTGAAACGCAGAAGATTTAAATTTTAATATACATTTAGTATACATTTATTAAATTATATATTAGGTGTAGTAAAAAGAATCCATTATTTTTCCATTCAATTTCAT
>NW_012130127.1:454906-466468 GCF_000143395.1 Atta cephalotes | reverse complement strand
CCTGTATATGTATATNTGTAGTGTAGTGTGNGTCGCGCGCGCGCGGCACACACACACACACACTANACACACATATAGAGCATAAAAAGCATTCGTATAGAAAATTTTTTATTAAAAAAGCTTTTTGTAGAAAATAAACATTAATTTGCAATTTTATATAATAAATACATTCTGTTCTACATAAATAAATGAGCTTTGCAGATATTTTTGATTTTAGAAACTAAATTCCTCGAATACTTTTTGAGCATTCAAACAATACAATTTTTAATTTTCGCTTATTTTTCAGACGATATATATTCTGTATTAATACATATCTTTTTGGTATATATAATTTTAGAAACATACAGTCTATTTTATTCTTTATAAATTATTAATTATCTAGCAAAAAATGATCGTTAATTAAACATTGAATCGATATCAAATTAGTGTTGTCATTGTATCGATATCGATTCGATATCAATTCGATGACTCATTTCTCGCTATTTACTTTTTAAAAATAAAGTTTTTTTAAAAAAATATTTTCTCTGTACGAATACTTTTTGCATTCATTGTATATAGGATGTTCTGAAATTTTTTGCCAAGCGCTCTTGTATACATAGAGCGGATTAAATTGAGTCAAAAAATCTTTATTTTGCAATTTTCGCAATAGTTAACAAGATACTCGTATTAATTATTAAAAATATTGATTTTCAATAATAATTTTTTACTCAAATACTATCAACTTTACAGAAAAACAGCGAGAGACAAAAATTGTTTATTTTCTTCATAAAGTTTTGAGAATTTTTTCAGAATTTTTTAATACCATATTTTTTCATGTTAGTAAAAATAGTTGCCAATAAGAAAATACAGTTCTAAAAAGTTGATTTAAAAGTTCTGAAAAAATTCTTACAATTCTATAAGAAAAAAAACAATTTTTGTCTCTTACAGTTTTTCTATAAAGTTAGTAGCATTTAAGAAAAAAATTATTGAAGGCCAATATTCAGCGATTTTAAAGTAATTAATATCTTGTTAATTATATTAAGAAAATTGCAAATAGAACGGACTAAACTGAATCGAAAAATCCTCCATCATTTTGCATTTTGCAATGGTTAATGAGATTTTAATTTATGAAAATAATATCAATTGCCCGGCCTAGCACCAAATGCAAGCGGATAAAACCGACCAGTGAGGCGCGCGTTTGCTGTCGCTAGGCACGTTAAGGCCAATGTCGCGTAAACTAACGATGAAAAACGAGGATTCGGCTCCGAGAAGAACACTTTGAATCGCTTTGATACCAACTAAAGTTGAAGTCTCGATCTTCGTTTATACGAGAAGCTTGCATTGACTCCGCGAGCATCGCACTGAAGGAATAAGATTGAATTAACCGTGAAGCCTTTATCCCCCGAAGAGATTATCAGGATCTTTTGATCCAAATTCATCGCATGGTACTGTGATCCTTTATGTATTGGGTCGGAAGTCCAAATCTTAAGAAGAAAAAGAGGAAGAGAAAGAAGAGAAAGAAGAAGAGAAAGAAGAGAAAGAAGAAGAAAAAGAAGAGAAAAAGAGGAAAAGGAAGAAGAAGAGGAAAAAAAAATGCAGACTCTGGGCAGTCTTATTTTATATCATATTCAGCTATTTTCATAAATTAGTTTCTCATTAACCATTACGAAAATTGCAAAATGTACAGGACTTTTCGACTCAATTTAGTCCTTTCTATCTATATAAAAATGCTTAATCAAAAAAAATTGCGGAACATCCTCTCTGTGTGTGTGTGTGTGTGTGTGTGTGTGTGTGCACACGCACGCACACACGCACACATATGATGCATTCCATCTAATCGGCCTTCGTCATCAACTCTGCCGATTTTTTTTACTAATTTTTTAATATATTCTTCATATTAAAATATATATTCAGTTATTTTTTTAGATTTTTATCTTCATTAATTTCCTAGATATGAATTTTTTAACATTGATATGAATTTTTTACATTTTCAATTTATTTTATTTCGTAAACGTTTAATTGAACATAACTTCTGTTAAAATTATTGAAAAACAAAGAATAATCAGATTAATTGATTTTAATCGATTAATTCAAATATCTCTTGAACAGCGCATTTTAGAGAAAATGTTTTAGAAACAAAAGTTTGGAGAGGGACATCTTCGAGAGAGACATAAGATGGTGTCATTGATTTGACCTTGGGTGGCATTGTCAAGGTCAGGGCAAGTCCATGTTGAATTTTTTAAATGGAACTTCCCATTTTTCATTAAATATTCTTGTAGCTAACCTTGAGAGCTTTTCAAAACACTATAATAAAATATTTTTCTATAAAGTACATTTCGAGTTATAAGACTTGAAAGTTACAATACCGCCGGCATTAGTATTAAGCTGATTACGCAAAGTGTCTGACGATTAAACCTCTTATTGTTCAGGATTATGTTCTGGATAATATTTGTTAAGATCATTAGTGATATTGTTTCTCTTATTTTCATTTTTACATAAAAATGAATATTCAATGCAAAAAATGAAAATAAAAAATGAAAATAAAAAATTTTTTTAATTAACAAAAATTAAAATGATCAGAACTCTTCGAAAAGCATTAGAATACATTCAAAACTACACGAGAATTACCATAGACTATTTAAGTCTATTTAAGAAATTCAGAACTATTTAAAATTGGGCAGCGTCTCATAAAGAGACTCTATAAAGATTATTGAGGGGAAAAAAATTATTTAAAAATCAAAATAACGATATTAATCGTCAGAACTCTTTATAGAATTATTGTATTTTTTCAAGATATAATTCTACAAGAAACTGTGGCTGCAAACTGTGCTCTCATTTTGCATTTTCGATTTCTTGACTTTAATGGTCGAAACTTTGTTTTACCTATATATAGAACTATTGAAAATAAACTCAGAACTTTCAACATTTAATGTTTCCATCGAGTGAAACGCTAACTTCACATATATCTAAATGCACACCCCATCGTCATAGTCACGCGCGGGGAGTTGTTTTCTTTTGCTGCCATGCATAACTCGTAACTGCCATTTGTAAATAAATCTCTGCAGCTAGCGCTCACTCCTAATAGACGTGCATTTGATAGTACAGTTGAATGTAAAGGGAGAGCAAGTAATCGCTCTACCCCTGCTTATAAGCGGTGTGTTAAAAAATTTAGCACGCTGTAGAATCTGCTGATGAAAAACTTCGAAAATTTGGAAAATTGGCAATGATGGCGCGTCGCAACAGTGTAAACGAAACTTCTAGAATGCGAAAATTAAAACAACGAAAGAAAAATGTAGGAAAAGCGAAACATAGAAAAAGTAAACATATCTTTTACATTTCGCTGTTTCAATTTTCGCCTCCTAGAAATTTCTATACTTATGTTACTCTCCCCTTACATTCGACTTATGTTCCAATTTTTATTTTCGCAGAAAGAGGGCAGATAAGCATAAACACAATTGTCGTAATAATTAACGAGATATTAATTTCTAAAGATCACAGATTTTATTTGATAATTTTTAGACATTAATATCTCGTTAAATATTGCGACAATTGTAAAATGATAGACTTTTCGATTCAATTCGCTCTACCCCTGCCTATAAGCGGTTAAAAAGTTTGGGAATCTGCTGACGAAAATTTGGAAAATTGGCAATGGTGGCAGTGGCACGTCGCAACAGTCACGAATAGCAGAGCTGAAAAGCGTAAGAGAAAATAAGAAATAAGAAATTGGCAAAACGAATTTTTATCAATATCAATATTTCGCATATTCCACTTCACTCAAATGTGGGTGCTTTTGAAAACTCGAGTTAGGACTGAAAAATATAATAAATATAACTACCTAGTACTTTTGATTCATGATACTTTAACATTGTCTATATACTATGTTTTAGTTAAAAATGACCTTCAATGTTGAATAACTCAATGAAAAAAAATTGTAGAGCTTAATAAAAAAGCAATTTAAAGATCAAGATTCACTCTTTCGAATGCTATAAACTATATTTATATACAATTTTTAATTCGCGCCGTGGAACTATGCAAATTTCGTAAAAAAATTTGATACATCTTCATTTATGTTTGTGTAACTTTATAAAACATCAATAAGACTGTTTTCTAAAATACAGATTCTGAAATACAGATTTCAAGCTATAAAATGATTTTTTATATAAATCTCGATAATGAAGTTTTTCCATTTTAAAATTTGTCTATTTTTACAGAATGGAACAAGTGACTCTTTAATTTTGTTGAGTGGTACGTTATATGTATTAATAAAATACGGGTACTATAATTAGTGAATTTCTATTAAATTATCTTGATTGATCGGCGATACATGTACATAATATGTGAACTTAATTAATCATTTTAGAATTAATTAATCATTTTAGAATTGAAAAGGGATAAAGAATAAGTTGAATCTCTTAACCGAGATTCAATTATTCCTTTCTATCTTTTTTCAATTCTAGAATGATTAATTAATTCTAAATCATCGAGTTAACCGTGAGCTATGAAATTGGATCTAAAAGCGCTAATGTGGCAAAACGAAAATGCAAAGAAACGTTCGTTTGTTCGTGCGTTCGGTCAGTTTAATTCCTACGCAACTACTGAAAAATTAATCTTAAATTGATAGAACTGCGCGTGAATAAATTTCGCGGCTTAGAGTTCTTTTTGTCTGCACTTTCTGTAACTTCTAGTCTGCCTTTTTTTTACCGTGAAATTCGAGATCTGTTCCTTGCGTTATATTGAGTTAGGGAAAGTCTTTTTAAAAATTGATAAAAACCTTTTTAGTCTCCCATATATTCTATTTTAAAAAGTAAGCAATTACATCACTTGATAGAGCAACGTTTCAGCCTTAATTTTTAATTATGATATTATGATTCGTAACAGAGTTACTAGCAATAAAGTCAGAATGATCCTTTTTATTCAATCCGCGAGTAACTCAGGAACACAAAATCGTAGAATTTTTTAAAAACTTTGAAACTAGAGAAAACTTCAAGCTTTCACGATGTATAGTCGAAAATTTGCTCAAATTTTTTGAGCACGCTATAGATCTACAAAGTGAAAAGAAAATTTTTCATTTTTTTCTCAGCTCGTAGTAAAAATTTCTGTATGTAAAAATTACCAAACTCACATAAATTCAAAAAATATAGTAATCATTCGAAAATAGAGATTTCAAACTTTAAAATTCTTTTTCTAAATTTAAATTTCATTTTTAACGAAGATATTGATGGAGAAAGATCTTTTTAACAATATGTAAAGAGACTTTTTCCTTAATCTAATATATACTTAAGATGAAATATATATGATTTCATGTTTGGAAAAAAAAGAGAACAATAAATTCTTTTGCAAAGAATTGTATTTGCTTTGTTTGAAACATGCAGCTAAACAGGGCAAATAAATCCGCGGGGAAATGGAACAAGACGATCAGCTGAAGATCCTCTCAGCTACTCGGCCCTTTTCCTCTTCTCTCACTCACTCACTCACTTATTCACTCACTCACTCACTTATTCACTCACTCACTCACTCACTCACTCACTCACTCACTCTCTCTCTCTCTCTCACTCACTCACTCACTCACTCACTCACTCACTCACTCACTCACTCACTCACTCACTCACTCACTCACTCACTCACATTATTCTCTTTACGATTCTCGTCTCATCTGTTTTTGCAGAACTGGAAATATAATACCACGATCGATCTCTGCGCAGAAAAGAATGCTAATCGCAACTCTCGTCATTCGCTCGTGCAAGGTGCATTTTCGCGCAACTAAAATCCGAAATCAGCTCCAAACTGTACTCGATTCTATTTTTTTTTCATTTTCAGAAGAGAACGAAAAGACGCAATACGACGCGGTTTCTAAGACCAGAGCTTCGATGTAAAGAATTTCTCCGGGAGACGAAGTCTCTTCCGTGATAAATTTCGCCTTAATGCCTGGAGAGGAGAACGCGAGGTGACGATGATAACTCGCTTCGTCCGGCACACTCCGAGTACCCGGCACAGCGCTCATCGCTCAGCACTTACCGTCGACTCTCTCGGACTCTCTCGGCTCGGCTTGACAGGCGACTTGTGAAAATTATGATAATACGATACCGGCTCTCGCGTTTACGAGAATCCGTACCAGATTATCAGCGGCCGATTGTTAATTCCTGTTTGTCTACTCTTCCGTCTCACGCTTCGCCAATCGGAAGATACTGACAACATGGCGTCGCGGCGCGCAGTCGACGCAGTGCGCACGGAAACGGAAGGGCGGATACTTCTTGTGGCCGCATCCGCATCAGGCCGCATTACGTAAAGCTCTAAGCTACATTCCGTTTCACGCATGATGTGCATGATGTATGATTTTATTTTTCTTTAATATTCGATGAACAATGAAGATAAAATGATATATCTTACACACCATGCGTGGGTTACATGAAATTTTCCCGAAAAACTAGATTGGAAAATGTTGGTACTAACAAAAACCCCTAAGCAACACGATTTTAATTGTACGGATTAGAGTGCCGCCATGTACATGGAATCGAAATGACGGAACGAATTTCTTACTAGAAAATTGAGTTCACTACAATTCCGTTCTGTAAGAAATTTCTCTACCCGTCCCATATGGCCGCAACGGAATGGAAACAGACGGAATGTCACCTCGCAAGCTAATTTGCTCAATTTAATCAATATTTCGTTATTTTAATGCGAGTAAAGTAGTAATATGCATAATTTATGCAATTATCTTATTTATAACATTATCCAGCAAACGAGAATGGATTGAAATGAATTGAAATAGATTCATCAAATATTGATTTACGAATGTTAAAATGAATACTTTTCAATCCTGAATGCATTTTTATTCATTTACAGGAATTTCATGGAGCATATCTCTATACTTTTCAATCTAAAAATAATATTAGCTTTTTCTATGTACAACACACATATTGTGAATAGTTCAATTCAAAATTTTAAATAGAAAATGCAGTTTTTCAATCCAATTGCATCCAATTGAATCTAATTGAATTCAATTGAATCCAATTAAATCCAAAAAAAGTATTTGCTATTTAAAATACGTATCGGATAGAAAAAATTTTCAATCCATTTTAATCCATTCTCGTTTGCTGGGTACTTTAAATACTGAAAAATACTGAATTATAAGAATGAGATATATTTTGTTACCAAAATTTCATTGCGTTCCGGCTGCGGGACGGATAGAGAAAATTTTTACGGAACGTAATGGCATGTTCAGCTGAATTGATTGAATCTAAAAATTGAAACGAATATTCAGAAAACTTTTTTTCTACAACGATGAAGAAGAAGTGTTATTACTAATGTTATTGCGAAAGGCAAGAAATGTGCCAAGTTGACGTGCTATTCCGATATTTAAGAGTGTACGAAAATTTTATTTCGCTTATAACATTTTATTGCAATGACAGAAATATACAAAAAAACGAAAATTCTATACAGTCAACGTTTATACAAAGAATGAGGTGTCTCCAAGACACAAAACAATTTCAATTCCTTGAAATGCAAACGACCGATTGTGACAAATTCTTCAATTACTTCAGAATGACATCGATATTATTTGAAGAACTGCTGGCATTAGTTGGCATTAGTTGGACTGTATAAAACAAGAATATGTCGTATTGAAAAATAAGAATTATTATTAATTTTCTTCTTTGAAGTTGTCAAATTCTCAATCATCAACAATAGCCGAATCGACATAGATTGCAATTGACATGACATTTCGTTGATTCTGTATCGTTTCTATACTATTTCGGCCATGATTCCGATACAGTAGAGAAATTTCTTATGGAACAGAATGCTAGATGCTAGTGTACTCATTTCTAATAAGAAATCCATTCCGACGTTCCGATTTCGTGTACATAAGACGGCATCCTTACAATTAATACTGGAGATCGATTCTGTTTCTTAAAACAAGACAAAAATTATAAAAGTGAATGAATTTACTAGAATACTGATAATTTCATTGATCAATATCTAATAAATTTGCTTACTTTTGTCATTTTCACCTCGTTTCAAGATACAGAATTGATCCTCTAGTCTAGCAGTTGAGTATTCTCCTATCGTTCGACTGTGAACAGGGAAATACTCGACTGTAGTTAGTTAGTTCTTACATTTTGATTCGGTTTAAACCCTCAGTGGAAACTAAGCTGCAGCTGGTTCCTGCACACTGAACGCGGTAACGCTTACCGCGCGGCAAAATGTGATGCGGTAGCCAATAAGCTTACAGCTTCTAATGTGTTCATTGGTTGTCGCGTCTCACGCAAAAGTTTACGCGTCCAGTATGCAAGAGCCATAACAGAAGTAGCGCTAATAGCATCTCCTCGAACGCATCAGTCATAGATGCGTTCAGTGTAAATCTGAGATCCCAGCAAAAAGAGAATGGATTAAAATGAATTGAAATTTTCTTCTATCCGAATGTATTTTAAATAGCGAATACTTTTTTTGAATTCAATTGGATTCAATTAGATTCAATTGGATGCAATTGGATTAAAAAACTGCTTAATCAAAATTTTGAACAGTATTCATAATGTGTGTTGTGCACAGAAAAAGCTAATATTATTTTTATATTGAAAGACATAGAGATATGCAATTCCTATAAATGAATAAAAATGTATTTAGGATTGAAAAGCATTCATTTTAACATTCATTATACATCAATAACATTCATCAATATTTCTGAAAATCTGAATCCATTTCAATTCATTTCAATCCATTCTCGTTTGCTGGAATGCGAGCTAGCAAATGGCAAGCTTGATCACGTGATCTTCAAGTGCCAAGAATTAATTTCAAACACTACAGAGCTGTAAACTGTCCTTTAAGGTTAAATTAATAAAATGAAATTGTTTATTTTTATGAATAAATAAAAAATTCCTTATTAACTGAAAATTTCTTTCGCTTTACTAGAAACTGATAATAGTCTTATATACTAAAAATAGAGATATTAAACATGAATGTGCATATGAGCAGACTCATATGCAAGATGTTCTTAAAAAAAAATATTACATTACAAAATAATTTCTGCAATTTAATTAAGTTATATCACTTGATTTATATTCATTAGAGTCTTTAATATATTATAAAGAGGAAAAGAAGTAAAATTTTCCTCACTAAATATTATACTTAATGTACTCCATCAATTTCTATTGATAGCATTATTATAAATATACACAGGTTATGGATTTAATTTAAGCGCGAAAATTTGTATTAACTCTATAAGCTCGGTCTTTAAATCCGGAGTGGATCGAGCAACTTGATTGATTCTAGAATTGTTAATATCGAACACAGATGAGATGACATGTAGCAGAAAGATGCGAATTGTCGAATGATTTTCGAGGTAAAAGAGCAAACGGACGCCTCCGATTTGCAATGTCGAACGCACTTCATATAGCAATATTACTAAGCGCTTATTGAACTACAGACAATTAGATCGAAAATGGTGGTCGAATAGCCAATAAGAAAATTGTCAGCATTTCGGTTCAGAAAATCGATTATGGATTTTAAAATAAAGTGAAAAATATAAAAGTAAGCAAATTCACTAGAATATTTATAATTTAATTGATCAATACTTAGTAACTTTTGCTCACTTTTGTAATTTTTATTTCATTTCAAAATCCACAATCGACCCTCAAATAAAAATATTACGCTAGTACGAAAATGCTAAGAAAATACTATAGTACAATATTACAGTATATTATAGTATAGTATATTTCTCTAATTTTTCATATACCTAGTTTCTATTCTTCATGGTCCCGACAATTTGGTTACTCCAACATTCCCTTAAGGAACGTTTATATTGGCTGTAACCATATACCGTAATCTGTAAAAATTGATTAATCACAGTCAAGTATTCCCCTCTTATTTGATGGTAAGAAGAGAGTATTCGAACTTGATTGGTCAATTTTTGACAGATTGCGGCATCCTTAGACTACGTTCTACTTAATGCTACAAATGCTTCAAAGCATCTTTTGATTGGTGAATTAGTAAAATTCTTTCTTTCAATTAATCAATCAAACACTTCAAAGCATTTGTAGCGCGAAATGGATCGCACTCTTAAGATGAAATCACACAATGCGGAATAGAACTGCGGAATAGAGAATGCGTCATTGAAGCAATCAATCAGCGTTATTCTATGTTATTCCGAATAGCGCTTGGTTGTTTCAATGGCGCATTCTTTATTTTGAAGCTTTTTTCCATACCGTGATTTCATCCTTAGGCCCGGTCTCACCAACTCCGATTATAGCTGTGTTCCAAAATTCATTACCAGCGCTGAAAATGTATAGTATATGTGAAATGTATATGTATAGTGTATGAAAATGTATATGTAACCAGAGTAAAACCTCAGAAAGGCCCAAAATCTGTAACCGCAAAATACTGCCGCGCTAGTAGAGTGCCTCTAACAAAGTGGATGTAAATTACATAACAACTTCTCTTAAGATACATCGTCCACTTTTCAAGGCTAGAGATGATAAATCGATATTTGATTCATATAATTGTGTTACATGTAAATACACAATTATACGAATCAAATATTGATTCATCTTCTCCTTAAAAAGTAGATGATGTACCCTAATGCATGGTCTACTAATGGGCAGTAGCAGTAGTGGATTAAGGAGTAGGCGTAAAAATCGACTAATCATAGTTGAATGTGAGAAAAATAATCAATTATGATTGATCGATTTCTACGCCTACTTCTTAATCAACTATTATTATTGTTGTAGATCATGTATAAGTGGACGTTGCTATGTAGTTTATATCCACTTTCAAAGGGCAGTAGTGCGCCACAGCATTTTGCGATTAATTATTGACAGGGCCGTGTCTTCTCTCAGGTTTCTCTCTGTTTCAGCGTCAAAATAAGTCATGTGCATCAAAATTGACGCTTTTAAGATACAGGTTGTAGTCAAAGTCTCGCTACAAACGCTTTGAAGCATTTAATGGATCAATTAGAAGAAAGAAATTTTGCAAATTGATCAATTAAAAAACGCTTCAAAACGTATTGTTTGTAGCGTACGTTTGTAGCATCGCGTTGATCGTATCCTTAATTTTAGTGTGAGTGCTTTTTCGTACTGACGCTCGATGTTCGATTTAAGTCAAAACAAGTCAAAACATGAATATCAATTTTAATCACGTAACTTATTTTAACGTTGGAAATGAGCATCGAACATCAGCATGAAAAGGTGAAAATTCAAAGTCCAGAGCCTCTATTCTTGAAAAAAGAAACGTATATGAAAGTCTAAGGAAATATTACAGTATACGTTACATATATTATAGTATTTTCCTAAAATTTCATATACGTTTCTTTTCAAGAACCAAAGGCTCAGAAGAAAATTTGTATAACCAAAATTGCATGATATCTATTAGGTATACTTAGGTATAACTTTGCTTCCGCCGTTTTTTTCCGAAATTCGAGGCTTTATTGTAAAAAATTGGTTATACATTTATGATTCAAAGTATTGTCCAAGTATTGGCCACTACTTTCTCCCATCTTTCGGGTAGCGTACGAATCCCGCGTCGAAAAAACTGATCATCTTTTGAGGCTATCCACGAATCGATCCAATTTTTTACTTCTTCATAAGACCGGAAGTG
>NW_012130127.1:435404-454886 GCF_000143395.1 Atta cephalotes | reverse complement strand
GATCATCTTTTGAGGCTATCCACGAATCGATCCAATTTTTTACTTCTTCATAAGACCGGAAGTGCTGGTCAGCCAGGCCGTGTGCCATTGATCGAAACAAGTGATAGTCAGAGGGAGCAACGTCTGGAGAATACGGCGGGTGGGGTAGGACTTCCCATTTCAACGTTTCCAAGTATGTCTTGACCATTTTCGCAACATGGGGTCGAGCATTGTCATGCTGCAAAATCACTTTATCGTGTCTCTCGTTGTATTGCGGCCGTTTGCTCGGCTCAAACGCATCAATTGCGTTCGATACCGATCGCCTGTGATTGTTTCAGTCGGTTTTAACAGTTCATAATACACTACGTCGAGCTGGTCCCACCAAATACAGAGCACGACCTTGGAGCCGTGAATATTTGGCCGTCGACGTATAAGCATGGCCGGAACTTCCCATGATTTTCTGCGCTTGGGATTATCGTAATGAACCCATTTTTCGTCCCCAGTCCCAATACGATGCAGAAATCCTTTCCGTCTTTGCCTTTCAAGCAGCTGTTCACAAGCAAACAAACGCCGTTCAACATCTCTCGGCTTCAATTCGTACGGCACTCAATTTCCTTGCTTCTGAATCATTCCCATGAGGCTTTGAGGCGTTTTGAAATGGCTTGTTGAGTCACTCCCAATGATCGTGCCAATTCTTCTTGATTTTGACACGAGTCTTGCTCAAGTAATGTCTCCAATTCTGCATCTTCAAAAACCTTCTCTCTTCCACCGTTATGCCGATCTTCGACATCAAAATCACCATTCTTGAAGCGTTGAAACCACTCACGATACGTTCTTTCACTAATAGGCCTCACCATAAGTATTTGAGAGTATTCGATGAGCCTCAGCCGCAGATTTCTTCATATTGAAGCAAAAAATTAAAACCTCCCGCAAATGACGAGAATTTGTCTCGTAAACTTTTCAATCGAGAATAACTTTATGATGCAGACACAAATGGACTAATGTTTCTATGGAGTTATGTTGACAGATGCCCAAGTTTATTGTATGACGTCTATGATCTATTTATTTCGACCACCACTTACCGCTAAAGCCATCTATAGGAAAACGGTGGAAGCAAAGTTGTACACCTAATATTATAGGGCGATTATAATTTTCGTCTAGGTAGAGGCACATCAGAGATTTCAAGATCAATTTCATTTTTTTTTTAAATGGAATTATGTGTTTTTTTTACATATGATTTCTTTAATTATTCTGCGTACAAAAGTATTAAAAATATCGAAAAATTAATAATTTACGAGATATTTTGTTCTTGATATTTAATTCTGATGTATATTCCCAGTCAGAAATGATAATGACATCGACATCGAATCAACATCAAATCGACATCGATTCGACATCGAAAATATCAAATCGATGTCGATTCGATGTCGATTCCATTATCATTTCTGATTGGGTTGACATAAAACGTTAAAAAATTAATAATTTTTTTATAATCGCACCTTAATATTTTTATGAAGAGAATAATGAGATGATTAAATTGGTGTAAAAAAAACACATAGTTGCTTTAAAAAGATAAAGGATGCAAAATGGATTGCAAATGATTTTTTAAATAATTATGTGTACTTTCTTTATTCCAATTGATTCATCTCATTATTTTTTTCATAAAAAATATTAAGGTACAATTATCAAAAAATTAATAATTTACGAATTATTTAACATTTTATGTCAATATATGTCAGAATAAAGTATAAAATATTTCGTAAACTATTGATTTTTTGATACTTTTATCTTAATACTTTTAAATATAATTTTCAATATTAAATTTCATTTATATAAAGTTGACCTTGAAATCTCTGAAGCGCCTACATTTGGACAAAAATTATCGTCATATGATAGATTCCTTCATATCACTATTGTTAGTAGTGCAATTGATTACACAATTTTTCCTTTAGACCTTATAAATTCTAAAAATATTTCTATTTTCTAAAATATTAGGTGCTAATAATTATTGGAACACCCTGTATACACAACATAATTTTATGACCCTCAATCTAATTATACAACAGTTTAATAATTTTTTTTAATGAGCAACAATTAAATTAATTAAAAAAAAAAGAATTGGCATCATATTGAGTAATAGTATCCACAGATGAATCAATATTTTTTTAGAAATTTTGCAATATATTTCAAAGAATCTTCGTTTAATATATTTTGACATGACTTGTTTGACATAATACAATTGCATAAATCCTCAATATACCTCTAAACAATCAATAATATTTTATGATACCAAATATTGTAGATATTCTTAAATTAAAGAATACGAACTTATATGAATAAAAGCTTAATTTCACTTGTGTATATAATTTGTATAAATTGAGATAATCCTACTTAGGGGAAAAAAAAATTTAATTTATAACTTGCTATACCAGACTGAATACTTTATGGCATTATGTTTATAAGTTCAATGTTTTTAATTGACATGTATGATAGAAAAACTTATACCTAGAAAGATTATATAACTTATATTTGTTAAAACACATACCTATCGGATTACAAAAATGTCTATTTGAAAAAAAGATTTAATCTTGTTTAAATATACTTTGGCAATATTCCAAAAGTGTGTCTACTCCTGCTTTGTTCCTGAAATTTGATCGACAGCTACACAATTTTTGATGCAGTAACTCAGGATAGATGTGTGCAACGCGCTTTAATGCGTCTGGAAAAACAGTATTAAAACTGTAAAAAATGTATTGTAATTAAAATATATTAAGAGTTGCATTATATTAAATTAAAAATTATGACTTGTATCTTGAAAAACGCGACAGAATAGAGATGTACAAACTATTTGAAAATCTGACAATAAGATATTCGAATATAAATTACATATATTGATAATCTTATACATGCACGCCTGCAGAAAGAGAGAGAAGGAGAGAAAGATATACACATACATGCCACCCAATTAGCCAATCTATACGATACGATAATGCTAATACCGGTAATATCGTAACTTTCAAGTCTCATAATTTGATCTCTGTCGAAAACAACTGTAAGAATACGCAACAAAAAAGATTAGGGTTTACATTTAAAAGTTTTAAGATGATTTTTTATGTAACAATGGTTAGTCCAAGGCTACTCTATTATTACTATGTAATGCGCCATTTAAAACCCTATAACTTTTGTATGAAATATTTCTTTCAGAAACGTTTTTAGGATATTTAAGAGGTTTTCGTTAAGAGGTCCGTTTTTTGTATACTCTGTATATATAGTGCTCACCAAAAATTTCAGGCCAACTGAATATCTCAGAAAGTATTTTTGAAAAAAATGTTTTATAGATAAAAGTTATAGATTTTTAAAAGGTCTATTTAATTATCTTATCTGTTTGATCTTGGGTGGCGTCGCTAAAATCAGATCAAGGTCACATTGATTTTTTTTTAATTGGACCTATTCTTCTTTCTGATTCCAGAATCAAATAGCCAATGTCAAAAGTTTTTCTAAACGCTACAATAAAGTTCATTTTTATTAAGTACTTTTCAAATTATAAGGCTTGAAAGTTACAGTACCGCCATTATTAGTATTATCCAAGGTATCTGACCAACTAAAACTTTCCCTCTTGAATATTACTGCTCTGAATCGATCAAGATTTCTTTTATTTTCATTTTTAAAAATTAATGTAAAAATTAATTTTCACTGCAAACATTTAAAATAAGAAAAACAATCTCCAATCTTTTATAATTCATATTTTTGTTACATTCTTTTTATTAATCTTTTTATTATCTATGTCTTAAAATTTCATCTGATAATAATTATGTTGTTAATTAAAAGTTATACTGCAACAATTTGATTTAGATAAAATAATGTCGATTAAGCTTGATTTAGATTCAAAAAAAAGAAACGAGATTTGAATCGATTTAACGTAAAAAAATTTAATTCGCACATTTCTAACAGAAAGAACAAAACTATTGATGGTTACCTAACATTATCTCTTGGAAACGAGATTCTGGATCGTCCAAGTGAATAATCATTGTCGTGTATAGAGCATCAATGTGACTCTTACTGAAGACCGTGTCGTAATCTTTAGAAACAGCACTCCATACGTCCACAAGCATTTCCACTGCAGCGTAGCGAACATCGTCGCAACCATCATCGAGTCTCTTCAGTATCACTGGATACGTGCGATGTACATGTTCGTCGTCTAAACAGGACAATCTCTGTCCAATTTTTACTAATAGACGAATGGCGCGCATGGAATACAGTCGAGTCTTCTTTGCTTTATCGTCCACCAGACTAATTAAAACAGGCACGATCTTGTCGAAGATGGACGGAAATTGCTCCTCCATAGGTTTTCTAGAATCCTTGTTTTTCTCATTTATAGACAACTGTATTTTGTTAATCTCATCTTTTTTGTCGGGATTAACTATTGTGTTTTGTAGAATAGCGCAGAGGCAGCAAACGGCAGCCGTGCGAATAGCTTCAGCTGCTCTACCGGCGGTCCAAATAAGTCCAGGCATGATCAATTCCTCGATAATCGTGCTCACAAATCTATGCGGATCCTCGATATAATAATATAAATTCTGATTGTTCAGGAAATACTCCGAAAGTAGAATAAAATGTCGCAGCTTCAACTCGGGATCGGCGTCCTTGCTCATAGTTTTTTTAAAAATGGGTAATACAAGGTCTATATTATGCGATATGGCGATTCCGTTGCGACTCAAACAAGCGCAGAAAATTTGCGATTCTGCGTTGTAAACCGTCCACGAGGCACAATCATTGTGAATTGATGTTATCAACGGTTTCATGTGATTGCAGAAGAGATCATCGATGTTCTTTAGTGAATTTATGTTGACGAGTATCTCCAAGAGCCTATCGGCTTCTTCCCAAATGGAGGGTTCCGCGCTCATCGCATACATGGTGAATATTATAGTGAATAAAGCTTGTGTTACCGCTTTACAATCCTACATATTATAACACATTATTAGATCTAAGAATTAATCCAGAAAGAAATTTTAAAGTGAACAAATGACTGTAATAAATGTGTAATAACGAAGAAAGAATTGTATTCGGACCTCCTTACAAACTACAAGAAGAGAATTACAGCAGGAAAGTATCTGACATTGATAGTTGCTCTTTTTACTCTGACAGATATCCGGTTGCTGCAGAAAGCTCGTTATTTTGTCCAATTGTTGCGATAGAGTTTTTCGTTCGCTACCGCTAATGATCGCTGCAAAAACACGTAAGTGTCCGATTGTCGGGGATTCATCTAGAGTGGGAAGCACCAACTGACAGTAAATTTTGGGTTGCACGAAATAGCCTAGATATCGTGCCGCAGTTTCCACGCAATCGATGACTCTCTTATCCTCATCATTGCAAGCACTATAACAAGTCGTAATTAGATTTCTTCATAAATTTTGACTTATATACATAATTTTACAGAGTAAGATGGTGACTATTTAAAAAGTTAGCAGTTAAGTGTGTGCGCATAATTAACTCAATTATTATTATGCACCAATTATTATGTGCGTATAATATAAATTTAAAAAACTGATAATTTGATGCTATTTTCAAATAAGTTAATTTTTTAATTTATTAACTTTAGTCTAAGATAGAATTTTTTTTGTCTTTCTAAAAGTGTGAATAATCTTTCTAAAATTTTGATAATTGATTTCACGATTGTCTTTACATTGTTATGACTATTTAAATAGAAAATAAGATTTTACTAGCTATTTTAATGATTTAAAAGGAAAATATTTAAGTGACAAAAATTTTGGAACAACTTCTATTAATATGAATTAAAATTCCTTTTTTTTTCATTGTAACTATTACTTCTTGCATAAAACAGCTAATAGGTATATAATTTTTATAGATTGTCGCTGAAAACACACGAATCCGTAAAATTGCTTTATCATGTCACGTTTTTAGAATGTTTTAGTTTAAAAGTATCTTTTTTGGCACTTTTAGATTATATCAATTCTCAAAAATATAATGTAATAAGCAATTTCATTTATGGATTTATTTTTAATGACAAAAAATCTACTTTGTAAAAATTACTTTGTTCCGTTCGTAGTTTCAAATCCGTGTCGGAGTTATTTGTAACATATAGGCCGATATTTCATGTGTTGTACGACAAGACTTTTCAAGTTTTTTTATTGACTGCAGAGCAGAGAAGTCTTGGATCACAGACTTGAGAACCTTTGTCATACAACACATGAAATTTATACATAATTTTTAAAATTTACATTGAATTATTTAGCATTAAAAAACCAACTTCAATCTTTATATAGGTCTTTAATTTTTGTTTCTTATTGATTCTTGTTTCTTATTGATTCTTATTGAATTCTCACATGTACAATCTAATTAAAATTTTTATTTAAAAAAATTTTTCTTTTTTTTGAAGTTTTTAAAATTTTATTATTTCTGTATCTAAATTTTATCTAATTTCTAAAGTAAATAATTAAAAGTAAGTCCTACCGATACATAGGCGGCAAAAGCTTTTCAATATGTTGTGTAACGTCTTCTTCAACATTTAATATCAGTATACTGAGTAATTGCGCAGAACGCATACGTATATCTGGTAACCAATCTCCAAGTTCAGCACTGATACCATTAATAAGTTTGCAAAAATTCTGTTGCGCAATCACACGACATCCTAAATTCGGCCTAGAAACTAAAAACAATCTTATATAATTTAATTCTCAATTTAATAATTAATCTGTAATGATTTTCAAAACTAATTTACTCTCTGTAGGATAATGCTCTAGCTCTTCCGTAAGAAAGTCCATTTTATCCTTCAACTTTTCGTCATTTTCATTTTCCTGTATGTACAATTTTCCTGCGGTATCCCACATCTCAGCTGCTTTTGCACGAATCTCTGCAAGTTCATCGTGGAATCCTGTCATAATCAGGGGAAGAAGTCTGTGCCACCAACCATATCTGTCAGGTAGCTCTATCAACCAGTGGCCAGAGACTTCAATTACAGCTTTAAGATTCGATGCAATTATATGAACAGAGTTTTAATACAATTATATAAAATCATGTTAAACGTTTACTATATGAAATATACCTTTTCTGACAATCCCACTTTGATCAAACAGTCTCTGTGCCAAAGGAGTTGCCACTTCTTCCATTGACTTGCTATTGCCATACTGAATCACATCACCTATCGCTTCAACAGCGGCGAGTCGAACTCTGTAGTGTTGATGCATAAAATTGGTCAGGATAGGTTTTATTAAATATTCTGATTGTGAATAGAAATGCCTCGATAGAATCTTTGCGTAATCTGATATACATCTGCAGCTCTCCTTTTTAACATTCGGATAATTATCTGTAACGGTGCGTGCCAATATTCCCGTCACATCTTGAATATGCGGTGCCAATAAATCTTTATACTTCCAAATGATCGTTCGTAAAAGAGAAACGCATTTCAGTCGTACTTCTTCTGACGGCTCGATCAATTCTTGCATGCCCAAACGTCTGGTCATTATAGGTATAATGTACATTATGTGCTTGTCATCGGGAGGCAGAGCTTCCAAAAATATTTTCAGTATTCCTATAGTCAGATCTCGACACACCTCCATATTATCGTTCATGATTCTAATTAAAAATCTGTGTATACTCTCCCATATTTTAACAAAGTCGTCCAATCTGCCTGATATTTGCTTCTGAGAAATATTTTTCAATATTTCCTCTAGCGCTTGTTTACGACGATTCTTTTCATCTGCTTGCAATGAAACGGTAATCTTACTTAATTCAAGATTCAATGCCATATTTATATATCTAAAATGAATTTCTTTCTCTTAGAATCAAGATGATAATGATATAACAACAAATTCTCTATATAGAAGAAAACATATCGATTCACTATGTGTATCTCCATGACAACAAACTCATTCGGATTGATAGAACGGTTCCTCTTCTTACATAATCTGTGGCCTTTTTGAACACAATCGATACTATAAATTCACGTATTCTGTAACATTTCTTTTTATTTGATAAAATATTTGTAGAAAATCTTTATCTTGAAATATATTTATTATGTTTGGTCTAAAATACATTTTTAATCATACAATAAAATTAGAACTAGATCACTGATAAGCACAGAATACACGTCTATTTAATGACTTTACAGAATTCCTAAAATTCTAAAATTGTACAATTTCTATTATGCAACTATAGATGCGTTCCACTTAACATCAGCAATGCTCGCGAACATCATTTCATTCTCATTATAATCGAATGTCAAACAAAGATGAAATATGCGCGAGCGTTGCAGACGTTAAGTGGAACGCATTCTAAATCTCGTATTCGAATTCGCGCGCGCACCCTTATAATTGATTATTTTATATTAATCTAATATGTACTATAGAGAAAAGATGATGACTACAAAGGAAATGTATATTAAAACATTTAGCTAATTAGTTTCTTTCTGATGAACGCAAGGGATTTACGTTCAATGTTGTTTCATAAATTGGAGAAATATAAAAATAGTGTAGAAAATTAAGAGACGGATATGTATTTTGGACATGGTCCCCGGCATTGAATCTTATGTGACTTTCAATCGTCATTTATTCAATTAAATTGTGTAACTTTTCATGTAAAATCATCTAGTTTCTAATCTTCCAAGGTTACATTCTTAAACAGATACGACATCGACTCCTTATTGTGTATACGTCGAATTGCCTCTGCTAAAAGAATACTGATGTCAACAGTCTTGATTTTCGGACACTGCATCTTCTGCACGTCATGAGGAACCGTGTTGGTTACAACGACCTGAAAAAAATTTCATAGAAACGTTTTCATTGTATTAATGTAAACTAATATAATGTTTTAATGTTATTACCTCATCAATCGGAGATTCCTCGATGAGTCTAGGAGCGTCCGAGCTGAGCAAACCATGTGTAGCTAAGACATATATTTTGTAAGCTCCTCTTTCTTTAAGTACCTCAGCGGCTGCTACATACGATTGTACATCATCTATCATGTCATCCTGCGAATTTATTTCTCTCATCAAATCGTCGACCTGATACAATATAAATGCAAAATGCAATTTTACTCACCACCATAATAGCGATACGTCCTCCGACATCTCCAACAACGCTTATAGGTGGTTTTTCCTTCGCTGGATGCAAAGGTACACCAACGCCAACCTCCATCGTACGTGCGGCCAATGCTAGCGCAGGTGGCGAATAGCGACCATCGTTCATGTCTGATTCAGCTTCTCTCTGTTCTCCATGAATCACTGCAATTCCCAGGCGCAGTCTTTCAGCATAACTAGTCGCTTTCTTCGCACTACCTGGATTTCTTGCAACGATCACAGAATTATGATAGTCAGGAATCTGACAAAGAGAAGGTATAATTTATATAAAAAAAAGTATGATGTAAAATAACACAAACACATATGGAGTAACTTTTGAATATCTTAAAATAAAGATATAATTCTATGATATTATTAACAAAGAAAAATATATCATATCTATATTTTTAATTTAAGATATTGATCACGCTTAAAATAAGATGCTATTATAATCCAAGATGTTTTAAAACATAATTATTACTAATAATTTAATAGTTATATTAAAATCTTACTACATACGGATTCTTGAATATACTGCAAAAGGAATGGGCTAGCTCTCAAATTATCCACTGGAACATCAAAGAATCCTTGGATTTCTTTCTGGTGGAGATCCATGGTGATAATATGAGTTAGGCCACTCGTGCATAACATCTTTGCCAAAAGCTTGGATACTATGCATCCGCGTTTACGCATTTTGCATTGCTTAGAATAAGGTAAATATGGAATCACTCCAATAATATTTTTGGCTGATGATGTTTTACATGCATAGGCCATGATGAGAAGCTCCATTATGTTATTGTTTACATCCTTTGTACCAGTTTGGATTAAATACAAGTCTTTACCACGTACAGAATCTCCTATCTCCACCATTGTCTCACGATTGGACTTGTGATACACAGCGCAACCACCAGGTTTCACACCCAAGCGACTTTAAATATAAAAAAACATTGTAACAAATATCTTTGCATTTCTGTAGCAAATCAATTTAAATGTATTAACTTTAGTCATAATTAGTGATAATTAGCAAATAAATAAGTAGCAAATTATATTAAAATCTATATCAATATTTATTTGCAGAGTAAATTAAATTGGATAAATTATTAAAATTGAATGAACAAAAAACTGATTTAGTTAAAGTTACGTTAAGATTGAACTAATTAAAATTAAATAAGATTGATCAATTAAAGTTAAATAAAAAGTTAATTTTGAAAAATTTTGTTTTTATTAAATCAGAAATTAAAGTTTTAATGAAATTAATAATCTAATTTTTAAAAACTAGATTATTTTAAATAACAAAACAATTATAATATAGAATAGATATAAATTCAATATTTTATTTGTAAATTTTATAAGATAACAAAGATCTTTCTTGTACAATAAAAACTGATTTTTATTATTATTAAGACTCAAGAAACGATCGTATATATGAATCAAATACGATAGAGATCAAATACAATACGGTCAAAGATAGAAGTTTCGAAATACTATATATATTCTTTAAATCAATTTATTTCAGATATGATTGCGCGCCCATAATTTTTCGGTTTTTCAACACAATCAATCTGAAATGTTAATAATCCCCCCCTAAATTAAATTACAAAAACTGTAAAGAACTTATTGTCAAAAATATTACCTTATATTACACTAAAATATTACCTTATATTACACTAAAATATTACCTCATATTACCTCATATTACATTCACTCCGGAAAGTCGAAAAGTTCGAACTCTAGTTGAGATAATATTTTATGCAATAAATTCTTTATAGTTTGTCTAATTTAATTTAGGAAGAATTATTAGCGTTTCAGACTGTTTGTTGAAAGTCCGAAAAATTATCAATGTGCAATCATATCTAAAATAAATTAATTTAAAGAATATATATATTATTCGAAACATCTAACTTTGACCATTGGCGTTCCCTATCATATTTGATGATTTTTATTATTTTTATATAAGCATTTTTATATTTTAATATTTACATTATAAAAGAAAAAATAAACTTTTTTAAGATACAGATAATCTTTTACTCCTCTTTGTGTTAGCAATATCTGCGCATTCTTTAAAATTTATATGCAAATAAAGAGCTTTTATTCTTTATCGCCCATAAAACAAATAGCGTGACGCAATGGCACTGATAACACTCCCTAAATACAGATCCAACGCATATTCATTTTTGACACTATGATCATTGGCGTCCCATTATTTAATTATTGAGCTCTTTCGAAACTAATTCTTTGATAATTAAGATTTTATAAAAAATAATATTGACATTTAGAGAGATAAAAAAAAACTTTAACTTAAAAAGAAAAAGTTAATAAATTAAAATTTAAAAATAATTAAGTTAAAAATTAATTTATTTAAAATTAATTAAATTAAGTTAAAAGTTATTAGCTTTTTTAACTTTTAATCTATTATACTAACTAGTTATTATCTAATTTTGCTTATTTTTAATTTTGTATTTTGATGGAATTATATAACATTTTTTCTAAATTATCAAATAAATCAATTTAGAATTATACATATGCACGCATGCACGCATGCACATATTTATATCATGTAGCAATTATAATATAGAAATAATGTAATTGTTACGGTAACATAACATTATTTTATGTCTATTTTAAATCAATAATTTTCCAAACTAAAAATTATCACGTCTATTACTTTCAGTTGCATTAGAAAATTATATTAATTTATATATTAATTTCTTCTTTTTCATATCTTGGGTGCAAAAATTAATTTACAAGGAAAGCTTTTCAATTTAGAAATTTAAAAAATTATACAATTTTGCAATATACAGAGAATATCTTGACTCATACTATGTTACTTTCATTATCTAAATATATTCTAAAATAAGATAATAATTCTTTTGCAGAAGGGGGACATTACAAAAAATTCAATATTAATTGTCGTAATTAAATTTTAATAGACTTACTTTAATAGATAAACTTTTAAATAATTGTTAACAAAATACATAAACAATATCATATTATTATATTTATAAATAATACTTAATATACTTAATATACTAATAATACTTAATATACAACATCACATGAGATCGTAACAAATTTAATAATAAGTTATTAGATCACATTTTATATCTGAATTTTTAAATAAAAAATTGTAAAATTCTTCACATATTGAAAATTATATTTTACTCTTGTTATTTTCACATATTATTAAACATTTAATATTTTTATATTTAAAAAGGGACAATTTATAATTCTGTCCTTAATTTGGGACAAAATTTGGGACACGTTATAAAATCGGACAAAAAGTTAAAAATTGAAACTGTCCCTCCTAATTTGGGATGGTCGGTCACCAAGCTCTAAAAGAATCAAATTAATTTTTAAAGGATGCTTTTGTGTTTATATATTTTTATTCTTTAAATAATTAATGATGAAACAAATTTTCTAACCAATTTAATAATCAACCAATTTTATTTTAAAAGTTAATTTACTCTATAAAATTTTGCTTTATTTCTTTTCGCTGGTAAATAATAAACCAAGCACAAAAATAGATCAATTTCCATGGGTTGCTTTCAGAATGAAATTGGACAATAAAAAAATAGCATATTATATATTAGGACCCTCTATGTACCGCCAAACATTTCACAATTTTTTAATTTTTTTTGTTGATAACCTAACGCCAAGTATATAGTGAAAGTAATTACTTCCACTATAGCCAAGCATTATTCTTGAAAAAAAAAAACAGATCTATTGTTGATACAAATAATTTTGCAAAACAATTGTAGGATGATCTTCCAAATGGGACTTCCCTCCAATTGAGCTGAAACTTAACAGATAATATTGTTACGATTTATAATGATTATTTATGAAGATCTTATCTTCAGATTTTTTTACAATTTGATGATAAAAAATAAAAAAAAAGAAAAATTATGACTGAAAATAATTCTATATATGTGCATATTGATATCTTATTGGGGCTAAACTTTTTGAATCTAGAGATAATTTTAATATGATAGATTCAATCATCCTGAACAACATTATTACATTATTGTTACACTACAAATAATGTATTATTAAAATATTAAGTTATTTCACTAAAAAAAAATATTTATATTTAGATATATTTAAATCTTTCATCTTACTAAATTAATAAGTCTATCATACATTAACATCATAGATTCTGAAAAGGTTAGCAAATATAAGATATCAATATGGATAAATAAAATTATTTTCATAGTCATAATTTTTTTCTTTTTTATTTTTATCATTTAAACAATAAATAACTCAAAAATAAAATATTCATAAATAATATATTCATAAATAAAATATTCATAATAATACACATCATAACAATAATCTGTAAAAATTCAGCTCAATCAGAAGGATGTCTCATTTAGAAATATAGCCCAATCATAATGATGCATCAAAATATCACTATTAAAAATGGATTAGCTTTCATGTTTACATTTCACATTCCATTGTTTGCCACTCACCTTGCAATTAGATTTGCCAATTCCGGGTGAGAATTACCCGCGATGATGACTATATCAGACGACACTGGCTTTTCCATTGCTCGACGATTGTTGCAGCTGCGAAATAAAGATGCCGAGAACTCGAGAAACAATTAGCGAGATATTTACCTGGAAAGAACTTTTATAATCGTAACTTTATCAATTTCTGAACTTTTTTCAATTTTCGAATCCAAACATTGAGCAGACAAAAAATTGCGTGTTTCACAATTACGAAAAAGCAATAGAAACTTTCGCAACATATAATTTTATACAAATTTTTAAAAATTTAGGAAAAAGATTATTTTATTTTCAGGTAAATTTATTGGAGTAACGCAGAACTAAGAAATGTGTATACATATAAAAAATGCGTCAATATACCTCGTGATAAACAATTGATCAAACTTCGTCACCTCACGCGCTTCTGACAACACGATTACGTCGTATCCATAAACTTGATTAGATTACTCCCACATTTGATCACTTGACACACCTCAGTCGCTGTTTAATCGTTCGATAATCACCGCTATTCAATTACGCTATTCAATACTTGAAACAATTTTTTAATTAGTTCAAAGACATAGGTGGACTGCGCGATCCGAATCTAGAGTAGTATTCAAATGTGATCGACAATAATGACTCCGGGAGCTTTTCAACAAGAAACACAAGGTCTGTTCGCATTACTTTAAATCTCCCAAAATTTTGGCACTAAAATGAGATAGATATATATTTGGACGTATAAAGAAAGAAAGCGAAGATGCTGAGTGCAAAAAGTGCATGCTACGCGAACAGACCTAAATTGCGTTCGAAAACGTTATCTGAGTGCCTCCATGTTAAACAAATAAGATGATATACGGAGGCACCCAGGGGGTCGATTGTATATCTTTAAATGAGGGGGCCGATTCTGTATCTTCAAACAAGGTGAAAATTACAAAAGCGAGCAAATTTATTAGGTGTTGACCAATGAAATTATCAGTATTCTAGTAAATTCGTTTACTTTTGTAATTTTCACCTCATTTAAAGATATACAAAATCGACCCCCTGGGAATCGATTCTGGGGATCGATTTTGTATCTTTAAACAAGGTGAAAATTACATTAAAAGTGAGCAAATTCACTAGAGTATTCGTTCAATTTAATTGGTCAATACCTAGTAACGTTTGCTCACTTTGTAATTTTCATCTCCTTTCAAAATCCACGATCGACTCTCTGGGGATCGATTCTGTATCTTGAAATGAGGTGAAAATTATAAAAGTGAGCGAATTTATTAGAATACTTACTAGAAATTAGAATACTTATTAGAATACTTACTAGAATAATTATTTCATTGGTCGACAGTAAATTTGCTCGTTTTTGTTTTTTCACCTTGAAAGTATAGAATCGACCGCCTAAATACGGGCCAATGTTTCCGAACGCAGCCCACATAGGAGTATTAAGTCGGAAGCACAATAAAAAGAGCACAGGCAATTGAAATAGGGAATAAGAGATTTCAACCTATCAGAAAGCATCTATTCTAGTATACATGATTTCTAATAGATTGAAATTCGTTATTTCCTTTTCCTATTGCCTGTGTACTTTTCATTGTGTTTCCGGCTTTACATATACATATGAGTCTACTGATCAGCTGAACGCAACCATTTTACTACTTTACATTTTTGTATGTGTCAATATGTGCCGTGAACAGAGAAAGATATGGAGACATAAACTCTTTATTGTCACAGAAAATGTTGTGTATATAGTTCCTTAATTACCTGTTAAATACATAGAAAGTTATTAATTAATTTAATACCCATACTAAGTGCTTAGTGTAAAAGGGTCTTGTGTCATTCAATGGAAGACATCCTTAAAAAAAGTAGCTAAATATAAATGGTTACAGTTGAAAAAAAATTAAAGAAAATTGTAATTCATCTATTTTTTGCATATTGATATGTTGCAGATAACTGGATAACTTTAGGCCTTACATTAGACTCTGAAGATAATATTGATTGTCAAAGATACCATAGTTATTCACAGTTCTCTAATAGATTGTTAAATCATTAATTAATTTCGTTTTCAATTGTATATTTTAAAAATCAGTGAAAGTAAACATGCATGCGACACGCGCCGACACTTCTGAAAGGCGATTCGAAATACAGTGCAAACTGGAGTCTGAAATCGCTGCTCTAGAAGCATTGAAGGAGGCAGAGGAACGCAGCCGACGATTGACAAATGGAGTAGTAGGAATACTTTCTTCCTTAGAAGATCGTTTAGCTACGCTCCGCCGTACAATACTTCCAGTTTATAATGAGACTGAAAATCTTCAAGCACAACAACACAGTAAGCATTTTATTCATTATTATCATTTCTCAAATTCCATTCTTCCTCATTCTTCCTAAAAAATTTTTGTAACATTCTTTCTCACTCTTGTATTACAGATATAGAGAAAACTTTAAGTGTGCTGGATCATGCTATTGGATATTACGGTGTATGTCAAGAAGTAGAAGCTGTAGTACGTGCCGAACCAAGTGGACCTGGTGGTTTAGATGGCTTTCTCGAAGCCATGAATCGACTGTACAATGCTCAGCGGTATTTCCAGAAAAATAATCCTAGCTCCGTCGAGTTACAAAACATCACAGGTCTCTTCTCAATTGGCCTAGAATCTCTATATGCTGAGTTTCATGATATTCTTAATCGCCAAAGTCGACCAATCCTTCCTATTGTGCTTCTGGATCTAATTGGCTCCGATGAGGATACTAATGGCGAGGATGCGCCACAGTCCTTGTGCCAATTGCCCGAGAGTGTTATGAGCGACTTGCTTAAGATCGCTGGATGGCTCGAGGAAAGAGGTCACCGTAGACATACGAAGATGTATGCTTCCGTACGTTCGGCCATCGTCTTGAGATCTCTGTTACTGCTCAAAGAACATCAAAGAAGCGCCAGTGGTGGTAGCACCCATGGTGGAAGTCCTATGCCTGTAAATAAATATATATATGTGTGTAAAAATATATAATGCTTTTTAGATATTATTAATATGAATGTATTCCATCCACAGCGAGCAAAATTTGCTAATCGACACTCTCTAGATGGTCAAGAGAATGCAGGACGTAAAGCGTCACGACGGCTGCAGCACGCATTGGACAAGGCCAACAGAATGTTGTTGAAAGCGTCGCAAACGACGAGGTTGAATCTGGCCCTGAATTCAGTGTCTAGAAAACCGACGCAGCTTATCCCATACTCGATGGAGGATGCGGCACCCGACGAACAAGAGATGGAGAATTATCTTCTGTTAGCGGCCGGCCTACACAAACTCATACAAGCTGAGCGTGCATTGGTCGCGAAGATTCTTTCAGCTTCCTTGCATGCACAAGTGCTCGAAGCCACCGTACGCGACGCAATGGATTTAGTCGCACATGATGGAGACAGCATAGCTACACGCGCCAAACGTTGTATCACGAGACGCGATTTCTCTGCCGTTCTTGTGGTTTTCCCGATTTTGAAGCACCTCGGCGAACTAAAGCCCGATTTTGAGAGAACGGTCGAAGGTTGCGATTATGCCCTCCGTTCTAAGTTTGCATCTGTGCTCGATACGTTACATTCAACCGTACGTTTCATCTTTTTCTTACATTTAAATGACTGTATGATCTAAATTTTTATTTTAAAGAAATTTAAAATCTTAAATATTAAATTAATATTTATAATTAAAATGTTTTATAAATTAATTAATAAGATCATAAAGGGTTTCTGAAATTATGCCATTTCTCACTAATATTCAATACTCTTGGAGATATATTGATAATGTGTCTTATCAGCAAATATATCTTATCTAATATTTTAAAGAATAAAAATGTAAGTAACATGATTCAGTATCGTTCGGTTGATATAAACAGTAGTTAAGAAATGCTACTAATATAGATATAATAGCGACATATGATTAAAGAATTATTATAAATAGAAACCGATGAAATTTTACAATTATGTTTAATATAAATTTCTGAAGATCAGTAATCTCTCAATGTTTTTGAAAATTACAAACCACTAGGCTACATTTCTATTTTTTTTATATTTTTATATTTACTAGCTTTAAAAAAAAAAATCATTAAATTGCTTCAAAAATCGTTTTCTAAATTAAAATCCTTTCTCAAAGGAAAATAAATTTGTACGGCCAAATTGAAATGAAAGATATTTATTTTTATATAGATTCTAGCCTTTTGTGTAGTAATAAAATTTAATTAAAATGAAGAATTATTATTAGAGGATAAAAATGTTCCACAGATATATCTAAACTTACAGATTTAAAATATTGCTGGATACAGATCTGAAAATATTTTTATGAAAATGATTATATTAAAATGATTATATTAAATATATTTATCAAAATGATTATATTAAAAATTAAAAAATAAGCAATGCAAAATTTTAATTTCAGTATAAGTTTCTAACACAATTACTGGTCCAACAAAATTATTTTTAGATTTGTATCCAGTAAAATTTTAGATCTCACCAAAATCATTTCTTCTTGAGAGGTAGAAAATTAATTTACAATATAAAACTCAACATTTAAACGATGTCCATTTATTCCTTTTTTTGAAATACAAATTCCTCCAATTTAATTATACAAACCTCACTCTCGCTTCCTGTTAAAAAGATGTATAACCGATATAATGAAAGAAACTATTCAATTTTGTAGGGAGCTAAAGCTTTGGAAGAGTTCGCGGAAAGTGTGAGAAATGAATCTGGTGCGGGTTTGCCAAAGGATGGTACCGTGGCGGAAGGAACTAGCAATGTCTTGATTTTTCTGGAACAGCTAGTCGAATATGCGGATATGGCTGGTGCTGTTCTTCAACGCAATCTTTTCACAGATCAGTCTACGTTACACTCGAAAGAGCCGGAAAATGTACATAAAATGATTCTCAGTGTATACATCAGTAAGTCCATGCTCATATTATTTATTTTTTGTAATTAAATATAAACTAGCTGAAATGAAAATATCGTTAATTTGATGAAAATTGTTTTGTCCTCTTATAGAAAAAGTTCTTGCTCAACTGAATCTGGCGTTAGTAAGTAAAAGCGATGCGTCTTATTCCGATCTCGCTTTACGAGCTTTATTTCGGCTGAATAATCATAATTACGTAGTTAACGCTCTCCGTCGAAGTTCTCTTATGGAGCTACTCTTACTGGCCGAGCCAAGTGCAGAACAAACATATTACGATCTACTTCTTAAAGACAAAAACAATTATGTTACTACGGCATTCACCAAGGCCCGATCATATCTCGCAGACGAACCAGGTACCTTAATTTCAATCAGGTTAAATAAGATTGTCTCAAGTCACAGAAATAAATAGAAACATATGTGTCTACTTTCTGAAATGATGAATGTGTTCAACACTTGGTGAATTTAGACTTATTATTAATTGCAATAATTTCCGCACGCGTTTTTCCTTCGCATAGATCTCGCCGCCAAAATGTTAAAGGAGAAGTTCTTGGGTTTCGCACGAGAACTCGAGGAAGTGACCAAATGTCAGCGTTCTTACTCAGTGCCTGACAGATGTTTGCGCGAAGAATTAAGGAAGGAATTGCACGAGGCGATTGTACCGCTGTACACCGCGTTCTACAACAAGTATCGCGGCACATCGTTCTCGAAGAATCCGGCGAAATACATAAAGTACACGCCCGATCAAATATCGACGCTAATCAATACGTTTTTCGACACCGCCGCATAATAACATACATGCGTATCGCACCACAAAAATGTTTCGACAAAGAATTAGTAGAGTATTTAATAAACACCCATTTAATAAAGCATATTTAATTACAATAGTTTTAGTGATTCTTTTCCGTGCGGACCGAATCTTTATTTCTTTCTCAAACAGATTGCACAGAGATTAATATAGTTCTGCGACAATTGAGAATCTAGTTAGGTCTTGGTCCAGCTTACCCCCTCCCCCGCATTTTGTTTTATATATATTTATAAT
>NW_012130127.1:419950-435384 GCF_000143395.1 Atta cephalotes | reverse complement strand
CGTTTTTAAAAGTTAAGTTTTACGTATNTATGACTATATGTATATATATATATATATATATATATATATATATATATATATATATATATTTATTTTTATTATATATATGTATATATGTATATGGTTCATATTACCACGTACAATGTACAAAATCATACATTATACGTAATAATAAGAAAGAATACATTCGAAGTTCAGCATTTATGTACACAGTTATTATATCATAGCAGATTTTCTCTCATACTTACATACTCGTACTTCTCGCATTCGTTCTTTCTTCCATACAATAGCTCTCTCGCTTTCTCGCATACATGATATATTCGCGCGTCCTCTGCTTCGATAGTCATATTCTATTCCTTTAAATGCAACATTACACTCTTTTTCTTTTAATTTCGACCTGATGATCACATAATTCTCTGTGAGAAAGAATGTGATGAATTGTGCGCTAATCACAGATTATTATCATCGCGCCAGAAAATCATCACTTGCAAGTGAAACAATACGAAGCAGAGAAACTGTTAAACTCGCAATTTGACATTTATACTTATATCACATACATCTAAAACTCTTGTACAGTTAGCTATTTTTTTCTCTCTTAAATTACGGTATGTAACATTTAATGTTAACCAATTTAGTGGAAGAAGGAAGCCATATTATGCGGCCGCTGCGCTACCGATTCCACTTCGGAAAATATAGTTATCAGTTTTTTTTATTTTTTGCGTATCTATTGGTTAATTATCTCATTTCAAAATTGAACTCGTCTTCGAAGCGAAACTATTTTTAAACTATTGCATATGTGAACAGAATTAAATATAGGACGTGCACAGTGAACATTGAATGGCATTTGATTACGCATCTAACACCTTCAATTAGATTTTTATATACAATTTCTCAAATAAACCTAAGATTTTTACGAACATAACAGACCAGTGTTTTTCAAAGATTAATCTCTTTGCGAAAGAAAACACGATTCTGTCGAAGCTTTATTAAAGCTTTTGATAACATATTGTGTTGAATGCTTGGAATAAAAAAAATACTTATGGTTGCTCTAAGTACTTGGAGAAATGTATATATGCATGGCATTATCGTTATTCACATTTATAATGACATCTATATGAATATCTTCCAAAGAGGTTTGCCATATATTCTACACACATATCTCTAAAAAATATTCTCTCTTCTTTCTCTCTGAATTTATATCTTGATGCATATTGAAATTTTTTTATAAGGAAAACTACTGTTTTCTCTTTTTTCCTTCATTTTAAATACATTAACTATACGTGTCCTATCTAAAATGTACAATAGCGAATAGCATAAAATGGTTTTCCTCTTTGATTAAACTGATCAGTATACAGTCAATGTTTGGACAATTATATAGTAATATTTTTTCTTTTACCCATTCATTATATAATTATTAATTAATTGTAATATTAATAACGTACTTCTTCTAGTATACTGTACAGTAGTTAGTTCAGTTATTTTGGCTTCTTTTACACTCCTTTTGCTTAGAACATCCAGTCAATTTGCATTTATAGCCCTATAATGTGATTAAACTGTCTAAACTGGAAATTTGGCTCGCATAGACAGCAGTAAACTTCAATAATTAATTTATATTTTCATTTAAAATGTGGTAGAGACCACATAAAAACGAATTTATATCTCAAATTCACGATTCTCCTTTGTGAACCCTCTTTTGTTTTGCTCGCTGGAAATTTATACCGAACTGACATTTGTGCGCTTATGCTGGTAGATGATTGCAGCCTCTAAGCTGATATAGGCTGGTACAACTGGGGTTCCAAATAGTCGATAATTTACCCGATTGATTCGATTAGTGCTTGGTACATTGGAGATGAGATGAGACACTTTTAGCACATTCCAGTACCAACGTGCAAAGAGGGATACATTTAATATTATAGAAGGAAACATCTGCGCTTTGGCTTCACTTGCAGAACCGGGCACAGTACAGCGCGTATCGCTTCGTCAAACACAGTCTTCAAGCCTTTTTGTGTCAAAGCGGAGCATTCCAAATATTTTACAGCACCGATCTCCTTTGCCATTGCTAAACCCTGTTATGAATGAGACACATTTTGAAATAATAGAGTTTTTGCAATATCATGTTTTCAGATATGGTAAACATTAAAGTTACGTTATTTAGTGGAAAGTCAAACTGCACATGTGCAATTCAAATTTCCACTAAATAACATGACATTAGTGTTCGTCATATCTACACGGTATTGCAAAAGCTTTTTAATAACATTCTCTAGATATTTATAACAATATTTATTATATTGATTGAAATTGTTATTGTATTGTGCAATCATCTTAATATTTGTATTAACTTGCAATGTATTTGTTATACAGTCAAAATGTAACTTTTTAACTATCTCACTCTTTCTTTCTTTCTCTCTACTCTATAATATACACATATAATTTTAATCCAAATGTATACTTTATAAATTTTAACTTTATAAATTTTGTATCAATATATAGAAATAATGAAAACAAACCTGAGGATAAGTAATGGGAGCTAGTTTTTTGTCTTTCAAACGTTCGATAGTCTCCTTGTCCTCACGCAGATCTAGTTTAGTGCCAACTAGAATAATTGGAGTAGCAGGACAGTGATGACGTACTTCTGGATACCATTTGGCACGCACATTTTCAAAACTTGCCGGGTTCACCAATGAAAAGCAGATGAGAAAGACATCAGTTTGTGGATAAGACAATGGCCGTAGTCTGTCATAATCCTCTTGTCCCGCTGTGTCCCACAAGCCAAGATTAATTGGCTTTCCATCGACCATCACATTCGCAGAATAGTTGTCGAATACCGTTGGAATATATTCCCCAGGAAATGCATTGGTGGTGTAGCTTATTAATAAGCATGTTTTACCTACCGCACTAGAGAACAGAAATATAGCAATTAATATGCATAGTATCCATTGCTCTACTGGCTGGTATAAATAAATACAAATATAAGAATAAGTTTATTTCTCAGGAAACATCTTGTTAGATGAATCATTGCGCAGAATGATTTTTCAATCACAACAATAGGAACAGGTCTTTTCTTCTAGACTGAGCTAACAAATTGATCTGCCGCGCTGTCTTTCGTCATCGGTCATCAACCGTGGCACAGAGAAAAATGTCACGTCCTCGCGAACACGTCAACGTCGTATCGTGAGGCCCGCATACGGGCGTGGTAGAGCTTCGCTGGCGAGACGAGGCCATCACGCTCGCGCTCCAGGAAAACGGGAAGGAGGTCGATAGAGGAGGTGAAAGCAGGTAAGAGTTTGGTTCGCGTCCCGGGAATAAACGTCCCCGTCGCGTCCTCGTCGTGCCCGAGCCCGGATGTGTGGCTCACCGCGTGTTACGTACCCGTCGCCGACGACCACGCACTTGATGGCTTGCATCCTGGATGTCCGATGCTGTCCGTAGTACACACACGTAAATTTGCACTAAGTCGATTCTAAATGGAAGGGAGGGAGGGAGAAAGAGAAAGAAAGAGAGAGGGCGGGAGAGGAAGAGACAAACGGCGCGGAACGTACGCGCGACAGGAAGAGGGCAGCGACGACGGAGGAGGAAGAGGAGGAGGAGGAGAAAGAGAGGAGCGCGTCAAAAGGATGGAGGGGCAGGGCGTTAAAGAGAAGAGGAAGCGTGATGGACGCAGAGATACAATTGAGGTTAGAGCGCGACGGAGATACGTGACGGAGGCACGATTAACTCCAGCGACTGATTGGTCGGCTGGATGACTTCCTTTTGATCGGTCCGAGGGCACACGAGAGTTGACGAGAGCGTGGTGACGATCACAGCAGGAGACAACTTGGCCGCGACACACTTACGGAGTCAAGGATAAGGGATAAACCTTTTCTATATACGATTTATACGCAACCTACGCGACGAACCGAGACCGAGCGAATACGAGCGAAGCGCTACGAACACTACGAATAGTGTGGTATAGGTATAGTGCGAATAAGCGCCTATTTCAGATGATTAAGACGCGCCTTTGCGAGCGTCGATAGATGGCGACAGTCGCCTCATGTGGAGGCAGGGCAGATTGGCATTTCCTACACATAATACCGTATAAAATATTATATACCGTATTATAAAATGTATTATATACGTTAGAATTCTAAAAATCCATTTCAAATGAAATACGATACAGTGATATTGCATAATTAGATCATTAGTGTCCATTTCCACCAATGTAGATTTTAGAACTTTAATCTCGATTCACTTAGGTCTGAATTAGACTACGCATTGAAGATTGAGATTGAAGATTGAAAGATTGAAATTTGACCAATTAAAATTATGAGAACTAAAATTCCTTTGTCTTCATTGTCTTCACCAATGTAGATTTTAGAACTTTAATCTCGATTCACTTAGGTCGGAATTAGACTACGCATTGAAGATTGAGATTGCAGATTGAAAGATTGAAATTTGATCAATTAAAACTATGAGAACTAAAATTCCTTTGTCTTCATTGGTCAAATTTCAATCTTCAATCTTCAATGCGTCTGATTCCAGCCTTATTCTTCGTCTTTTTCTAGTTCTAAAGATTAAAAAAAGATGAAGAATAAATTGAAACGAAATTACCTTAAAAATTGCCTTTTTCATTTATATACCTTCTTATTGTCCAGTAGGCCTTTATAGTGGTATACCATGTATGATTTCATTATTTCATGTGCGATAGCTACGACAGCAGCTTTAAATTCATAAAAATAATAAACGTTCAGACTCGAAAATGTTATTTATTGAAAGCGTATTTATTGAAGCGTAAAAATAATATAAATAAAATAAGTAAATTAAATTATAGCCTATCTAAATATATTGTTAGGTTAGGAAATTTGTCACATCGCTCAGGAGTTTTTATTTATAACTAGCTGAGTATACTCTGCTTAGTATACCGATATATCTACTTATTTTATAGTTTTATTTTTATTTTGTGGAATGTAGTTTGTGGTTAGTAATGCGAAGTGCGAACAGTGAAGCGCCATTTTACTACATGATTAAAACCTACGATGTTAAAGATGCGTTCAGGGACACGCTATTCGCGCTATTTAGCGCTACAAAGGGTGTGTTCGAGAAGGTTATTTGTGCTATGGACGCAAACACTACCAACGCTGTTCTTGGAGCCAATAGCGCGATAGCGTTAGCAAGTTTCATGAATGATCCTTGATAGCGTTTAACCAGAGAGATATATTCGTCGAAGTTAAGTTAATGTAGGGGATTCTGTTTTCAATCACCAATCAAACTTTTCCCTATGATTAAAAATTATTTTTAAGGTTTTGTAAAGTATTTGTAACGTAAATTTTTTATTTTCTCATAGTGAATAACAGAATGCAACTCAATTGCAATCTCTATGATAGCTTGCCGTTAGACCGAAGTGAACAATGTAAATCAAAAAATTGTAGATCAAAAAATTAATAGTACACTAAGTAAATTAATCAGATAAAAGGAAGAACCCTTGAGCATCCATTGTCAATTTCAAAAGAAGAAACATATCTAAGATTTAATAAAGGACCTTAAGCATCTGCAGCAGAATACTCTGCCGCGCTATATCGCAGATATATCGTAGTAACTTTTTTCTATACACGGGAATTAAAATTGCCAGTAACAAGATATCTCTGACTTTCACATTTATAATGAAATCAAATACACAAGTTGAACTTCGTAGAAATTTTGAAAAGTTAAAGATGATCATATCATAATGAATGCAATCTCAATTTTAATCTCTGCTGATGGTTTGCTACTAGGCTGAAATGAACGTAAGTCTTGCTTGTGTATCATCTTTGATTTCATTATAAATGTGAAAGTCATTGGATAATTTTCTTTATGTATATAATATGTTTATGCGGCTGTGCAATTTGTGTGGATATACCCTAAATCATAAAAAAATAATCAATTAGCCCGGATCTACAATAGATTTTTAAGCCTTAAGGGCTGTCGTAACAGTAACGTAAGGATCATTCCACACAAACTTGCATAGCCGCATAAATATTAGGTGTACTAAAAAGAAATCCATTATTTTTCCATTCAATTTCATGCAAAAATAATGGATTTTTTTTTACTACATCTAATATATGCATAAAGAAAATTATCCAATCACATTTATTTTTCTGTCATAAAGACAAACGTAAAATACCATTGTCTAAGACGTGAACTTAAGTCGATGAGCCAATCAGGATACTATTTTAGATTTACGTACTCTAACGGAAATAGAAATAGCAGTAAATTTATTCAGCTTAAGTTTACATCTTAAACTAACTTTTCATACGCGGCAGTACTTCGTTGCTATTAAAAATTTTACATGAGATGACGCACTTCCGATGCAAAATATATTTTGCCGCATCTCATTGCAGTTCAACCGAATAAATAACGAGAAGAAAAGAATTCGAAGTCGAAAAAGTCTGCAATATTTGCAATGAGTACATTTTTATTAAGATTTGAAGTGACGAGAATATTTTAAATTTTAAATAATCTGAAATGAATTTGAATTATCTGAAATGATAATTGTCCAAATTATAACTGCATTAACAATTTTGCCATCTAATCACAAGTTTTATCTTTTTAAGTTTTCTATATTAATTTTCGAGCTGAGCAAATAAAAGATATTTGAAATTAAACTTTAATACATATGCTGTTGCCGTTTTTTCTTTTTATGCGTAGCAAATGCAGCGGAAGCAATTATGAAGAATTTGCATCACGTGACATTTTTGCTGCCGCAGCGTGTTGCACATGAAAAGATATTTTTAAGATTACTGTTATGCCTGGTTTACAATGAAGTAACAGTAATTTAAAGAGTAGACATAGAAATCAATCAATCATAGTTGAATATGAGAAAAATAATCAATTATGATTGCTCGATTTCTACGCCTACTCGTTAATCAATTATTACTGCCCATTGTAAAACCATTGTAAACCATGCATTATGTGCGGTCTACAATGGCAGTAGCAGTAATGGATGAGTAAGAGTAGTACTCTTGCATAATGCATAACATGTAATGCCTAAGAAAATGTACCAATCGAAGTCCTTCGTTTTCTTCCTTTCTATAAAATAAAGAACTATGATTGGCTGCGTTCTGCTTTCAACAGAACGATTATTTTGCAATTGTGGAAGTTTTCTTCGCGCTGATTGGGTTATACTTTTAGATCAAGAGGAATGGTTTTATCTCAGCAGAGAATCATAAAACGGTTGTAAAACTATTGTGTTCTGCTGAATGCAGCCATTGATTCAATTTCTTATACTCGTATTCATCAGGTCTTATATTTAAGGCTTCCTTAACTTTATCTTTAGATACTCTACGAATTATTTCATTGGATGCTGAGCATCTAAAGATAAATTTAAGGAAGCCTTAAGTACAAGATCTGACTATGAATACGGGCATTATGTCTGTGTTATGCATAGACTTATAAAATAGACGGAGCATTCATATGAGAGAAGTTGAAGACTTGATAAAAAGAGAAAGAAATAATTGTAGAGTAATTCTCTTCTTTTCTAATGGTGAATTGATTGGTCGCCGAAGCAAGCTGGCCGAGAGCAATGAAGATCGACGAGAATTGTAGCCTTACGATCAAGCTGATTGGTCTCCCACTGCTCATTGTAAAAGAGAGAAATAACTATGTCTGGAGTAGAGCTGCCCTTTAGTGTTGTCTTTAACTTCTCTCGTATAAATGCTCCGTCTATTTTATAAGTCTATGGTGTTACGCGGTCTGTGCTCCCCGCTTTAATCTTTGTATTTTTATCCTAAAAAAATCTATTGAAAGTTCCCCTAAACTTTTTGTTCTTTCAAAAAAATTTTTGGTGGAGATGAAAATCCCCCAAATCTAGGGAAAATCTTCTAACTTAGGCTGCGGTCCACTTGACGTTACAAATGCTTCGAAGCTTTTGATTGACCAATCGGAAGAAAGAATTTTATTGATTGACCAATCAAAAAATGCTTCGAAACATTTGTGGATCGTAGCTTTGGTAACGCTGTCTATCATGTTGGCGACATTGATGAGCCGGAGCTGTCAAAATTGATCCATGCATGGTTATGGTTACCTCAACGGCGAATGTTTCATCACGCGGTTTGATTCACGCGAGTTACAAGCAAATAGTAGACCCGACAAGATTTAGATGATGGTGTTGAACGATTGCGCGGACCTGGAGAGGGTGGGATGCGGCTTTAGCACATTTAAGGAGGTGGATGAGGTGACCGCACTAATAACGGAACTAAGGCGACCGGATTTGTTGACGAGTCTTGTAGAGCGGAACAGGGATCGTTTCAATTTTATTCTATCTCAATATCAGGATCAGCATCAGCTTTTAGATCCGTATCTTGAGAAAATCCTAGAATCTCTGCTGTCGATTATCAAGGACGATGATTGTCCGGAAAACGTCAAGCACAATACGTTCAAGTATCTATTTATTATCATGTCCGTGAAGACGTACAAGAGAATCGTTACTTATCTCCCGCACGAAGTAGTGGACCTCTTGCCTGTGTTAAGAATGCTTGAGAAGCAAGACTCAAATGATGTGGAAACATGGGAAACAAGATATGTTTTGCTTGTCTGGTTGTCCATTATCTCAAAAATACCATTTCCCCTATCTCGTCTAGAGACATCTGAGAATGTAGACCCAGAGCAAACTATTATTGTCAGGTATTTATTGATGCTATTAATCAAAGGAAAATTGGAGCAAAGTTTCATTGAAAGATGAGAAAATATATTGTTTTTACTTTTGTATAATGTTCCAGAATTTTAAAGGTATGCAAACTATATTGCCTGTTAAAAGATGCTTGCGCTGTGGCAGCTGTATTTTTAATAGCAAATTTTTTAACAAGATCTGATGTCAAAAAGTTATACTTGGAAGAAATGATTATGTGGTGCTTAAAGGTAACATTTCTTTTTAAAGGAGGATATGTATATATACAGGGTTACTCTACATATAATATCTAAAACTGCTATAGTGGCTACATTTGAAAACAAGTTGAAAATATCTAGTAAACATGTCTGATTTCAAATGATTTTGGAGTTTCAGGATATTGAAGTAAGAAAACATGAATTACATAGTAAATTTTGTTTAATGTTTGTTATTCTATTCATTATTCTATTTAATACTTTACAAAAAATGTTCGAAAATCTCCTTCTACTTTGACACATTTTTTAGCACGAATTAATAAATTGTGTTAGACTTGATGACAAATATTTGGAGTTTTGTGGATGATATTGGACAGCGTTAAATATCACTTGCCATAATTCTGCATTCTGAATCTTATTCTGATAGACTAGATTTTTCATTCGTTCCAAAAAGAATCCAAAAAAATAATGTGAAGTTGAGACTATTTGCTGGCTATTTAATAAAAACGTTCTGGCCTCTTCTAATCCAATGAGGATAGTAATCTTAGAGAAATGTTCAGAAAGTTATCCTTAATGTAATGTTTAGATTTTGGGAACGAATGAAAGATCTAGTTAGAATTCAGAACAATAAAATAAATATTAAACAACATTTACTATAATTCATGTTTTTTTACTTCAATATCCTGTAACTCTAAAACTGATCAGAATTAGACATATGTTTATTAGACATTTTTGACTTGTTTTCATATACTAAAGCCACAGTAGCAGCTTTAATACGTACTATATGCAGAGACCCTCTGTATATATTGAGTGTCCCAGTTTTACTATGCCTCTGGTGATTGGAAGTAGCCGTTATTATTTGTTGCAGATTTTTTAAGTATTTCTTATACATTTTTTTAGTGTATAGAAGATGATCCTTTGAGACATGGACCTCTGGCTGTAATAGCCTCAATATTAAAGCACAGTGCCAGAGAAGATGTTAAACCATACAGTCAAATGCTTCTTGATAGTATGTTGAAACTTCGACTGAGTGACAATCCAGCAGATCTCATTAGAAAATTTGGAATAAAAGTTGTTCAGCGTATAGGTATTAAAAGCTCTCAGATATATTTAATTTCACAAATCCATTTCTTGTAAATTGACAAAAAAATTGAAAAATATAAAAAGTTCAAAATTTTTTACATATTTAATAGGTCTGATATTGTTGAGAACAAAATTAGCATCTTGGCGCTATCAGAAGACGAGTCGACCGATAAATATCATACCTAATGTTAAAGCGAATGATATTGATAATACTGAAAGTATTACTTGTATTAAAAAAACTATTTCAAACGATAATGAAGATCAGGAGATTCCTCCAGCCATTGAAGATATAATAGAGCAACTCATACAAGGTCTTCGGGATAAAGCAATTACTATAAGGTATATAGATGTCATTACATATATTAATCATTTATTGGAGATAACATTAAGTATAAACATCATAAACAAAACAGGACAGGACCAAGCTGAAAATCGATCGAAATATGCAACATTCGCCGAGCCTTGGCTCTTATCATTATTTATAATATCTACAAATATAGAATTAATCATTTTCTTTTCAAAATTATCAAAAATTGTTTTAAAATGTATTTTCAATTTTTTAGGATTATTTAAAATCAAGAATTTCGATTTTTTAGTAGTCTTTCTAAAATTTCAAAATTTATTAATGTAAACTCAAAATAGCAATTTTATAAGTCACAAAATTTTTAAATATCTTATAAAACAAATGCAATTTTTAATGATTATTTTACATCTCGATTTACGTCGAAGTTATAATATCAATGAAATTGGTCAATCATAGTTATTCTTTTGAAGAATGGAATAACTGTGATTGAAACACAAAAATGTTCAAAATTTAAATATCAAACTTATAAGGGATGATAAACTAAGCAAACAAGTTTTTTAGAGATTCATTTTGGAGAAAATTATAAAAAACAAAAGTCAAAAAATGGATTATTGTACCTATTTATTTTAGCTTGTTTATATATCTGTATATAAACAGAATTAGATTAACTATAATAATTAATATATTATTGTAGTTATATGTTTTGTTAATATAATAATAATTATATATTATTATTAATTAACATTATATTATAATATATTATAATACGATATAGATGGTCTGCAGCAAAAGGTATTGGAAGAATAACCGCGAGATTGCCGGTAGACTTAGCTGATGATGTCCTTGGTTTTGTATTGAATCTCTTTTCTGGGCGTGAATCAGATTCAGCGTGGCATGGTGGTTGTTTGGCACTCGCGGAACTTGGTATATTTCTTTTGCGTTTACAAATATATAACAATATATTTTTATTCCATCACTTGTATATTTTTATTGTGCATATTTCAGGAAGGCGTGGCTTATTGTTACCTCATCGTCTAAGCGATGTTATTCCTGTGGTTCTGCAAGCTTTAGTTTTTGACGAACCTAGAGCTTATGGATCGATTGGTTATTTGATCAGAGATGCCGCTTGCTATATATGTTGGTCTTTTCCAAGAGCCTACGATCCGCATGTTTTCGAACGTTACGTTAAAGAAATTGCCGCAATGTTATTAGTTGTAACATGTTTCGATAGAGAGGTACAATTCGTGCATAAACTTATACATATTTAATTTTGCATTGTATTTGTAATTTATGTAATATGTTGTGCACTGATAGATAAATTGTAGGAGAGCGGCGTCTGCCGCATTTCAAGAAAATGTTGGCAGACAAGGCAATTTTCCACATGGTATAGATATACTGACTGTCGCTGACTATTTTGAAGTTGGCGTAAGGAGTCATACATATCTCAAAATCAGGTAAAGAATTCGATAAATATTTCGACATTTCTTATTACTTGGTTGATTTTTATAATACTATCCGTTAGCGTACAAATCGCACAATATGAAGAATATACGAAGCCCTTAATAGATCATTTAGTAGCAAAAAAGGTTACACATTGGGATACTGCAATTAGGGAGCTTTCAGCTAGAGTAAGTTCAAATTCCAATAATAATATTAATTAACCCGACGTCATAGAGACTGAGTCATGACCCGAAAAGTTTTAAACATATTTCTTGTTATACTTGTTATACTTGTTGTATAAATAAAAGTGCTTTATATATATTCTTAGTGGTTTACTTTATTAGATTATACATACATACATTAAAAGATTATCATTTTGTAAAAGCTATTAGCTTAAAATTATCTATGTAACATTTAACATTTTAGCACCTCAATGACGCTGGGTTAAATGTTTATGATGTCAAAATTTATCAATTTTCAGTTCTATCATTAGCAATTTGTTGCAGTCGCTTTTTAATCTAACAGTAACTGATGCACATTACATGATAAATACAGTACTGCCGACTTTGTTAGATATGCTAAATTCTATCGACTTAAATGTTAGACACGGTGCAGTATTAGCCACTGCAGAAATTCTCGAAGCGTTATACAATTATTTTAATGATAAAATTGGATGTATTATTGGTAAGAATATATAAAACTATATACAATTTTTATTTTTCTATAAATTTTATATTTATATTCTATAAATATAAAATTTTTATTTTTCTCTAAATATCTATAAATTCTATAATATTTTTCTATAAATTTTTCTATAAATATCTTTTAAAGATTACAAGCTTGAGCTTTTCAGGAACTACAGCAGTAACTGATATACAAGATATAGTGCGCACTATCAGAAATAGAGGACAATTTAAAGGTCTTGGAGGAGAATTAATGAAACAAGCTTGTTCCACACTAATAAAGAAATGTTCTATTGTTCATTTTCCTGTTCATTTTACAGATATTGTAGGTACGTATTAATAATTAAAATAAATTTTACTTCTTAAACAATTATTTTTGTTCTATTACTTGCGTATATTTATAATATCTATCAATAATACAGATGATTGGCAGAAATTACTAGAAGAATGCTTGAGCCACGAAGTATCGATAGTTAAGTTAAAAGCAGCCGAAGCACATACAAACTTTTTTCTAGAATATTATGTGAATATTGATTATGATGCTCGAAGTATTATAATTAATCGTTACTTGGAGTCCTTACAATCGAGTAATCAGTCTATTAGAATAGGATTTGCACAAGCAATAGGTAAGTTCAAGAGTGCATTCTATTTATAGGTGCCAAGATATTTCCATCTATTTCATTAATTTTATTTTTTATAGGACATTTTCCATTATTCGTAATTCGTGAAAGAGTGAAAGATATCATAAATTCGTTAATTACATGCACTCATATATCTAAGAACACATTGAAATGGGCGGAGAGTAGAAAAGAAGCTTTGCACTCTTTAACAATGATACTGCAAACATTAGGAATTGATGAAGCTGGTGAGTCTTTATTCAAATATCATATATTCATTTAACACTTTACGATATTTACTATGAATAAATAAATTTTTCTTCAGACAAATGGCAATCGTTTGTACCAGATATATACGATTGTTATTTATTGGCTCTTAAAGAATATACGATAGATAGTCGTGGTGATATAGGCGCATGGGTGAGAGAAGCAGCTATGATTGGACTACACGTACGTATTCCATTGCAGAAAATTATTTTATCAATATGCATCACAAAACTGATTGCAATTAAAATTTCTATATTATTCAGATAATGACGAATCTAGTATCGCAAGCAAAACTATTCTCTGTACTGAATGAGGACTTAATGACTGGTATTATTGGTGGTATCGCACAACAAGCTGTTGAGAGGATAGATGGAATTCGAGCTCAGGCTGGTACTGTATTCAGTGCTCTTATATACAGGTAAAAACACGTCAGTATATCTACTGAAATTTTCCATCATTTTTTTATTCATAAAAACATAAGAAATAAAACATGAAGAATTTTAATTGGCAAAATTTTTTGATAATTATGATTAATTGATGCCATTTTTTATAGTGATCCGCCACTTACAAATATACTCTATCATGATGAGTTGAAAGCTATATTTCCTTATAATGAATGTAAGGAAACTATCGAATGGCGAATGGAATCTGCAACGTTTCCACGATTTATTAAGATGTTGAATTTTCCACCGTATAAAATGAACTTGTTACGCGGAATTATATTTAGCGTCGGCGGCTTAAGCGAGTCATTGGTAAATCTAATATTTATTAAAAATTATAGAAATCTCTCTATAATCTTATATAAAATATCTTTCAAGCATTTATGTGCATAAGCTAATTTACTTGATAAAGAAACAAGATTGTTGATCGATTTTTTAAAATAAGATTTATAATTTTATTAATTGTATAACAAATTTTCTATTTGTAACTAAATATCTTTCTTATTTTTTATCTCTTATCTCAGGTAAAATATTCGAGTGTTTCTTTATTTACTTATCTACAAGAGATCGATGAGATGGGTTTAAGGGATTTATGTGAAAAAATATTAGATATATTCAAAGAGAGTCATAAAAATGAAAGAATGATAACATCAATGTTGGCTTTCTTGGATCGTTTGTTGAGTTCCGGTTGCATTCAGTCTGTCTTAGATGATGAAAGCAATACAATTTCAGAGCGTATATTGACATTATTAAAACAGGAAATAAAATATTCTAACAATATGAAACTACTTATTAGTAGTATAAATGTTTTCTGCGAATTACTGCAGGTAAAAATTGATGAGAAAAATAATACTGGGAAACAAGATTTTATCATTTTTATATTATTTTTAAGGGCATTACAATTATTTTTAAAACATATTTTTTACTAATTTGAGTGCACTAAACACGAATAGAGCCTTGAAAATACTAAATTGATTTTTTAAACAAACGAAGTCGAAAATGCAAAAATGTTTTTAATCATTTTTCAACATCTGTAAAAAACATTAGCTCCTAGAATTTTCTAGTTGGGATAAAATATAATCTTAATCTTTGCTCTTTTAGGCTATAGATGGAAATATTAGACGCCATTAATTTGGAATATTTTTTTGATAAAGATTTGTGCGATTTCATAATATAAATGCCCTGAAGCATTTTATTGAGAAATAATATTAACATTTACTAAATGCGGCAAAGTTTAAGAAATCATAATAAAATAGAAAAAATAATATAAATCATATTAGGTAATGAGAAAAAGTTCGTGGTGTTTTTCCCATTAGATGGCATTAAAAAAACGCCACGAACTTTTTCCCACACCTAATATATAAAAATCATATAGAAAATCGAGTGCTCCAATTAACTTATGCTTGTTAGAAATAATATTCATAAATAAATATAATATTGCAACTAGAAGATTCTAGTTGTAGGATTGTTTTCCTATACATGTTGAATCAAAAACGCGCACCTTTGATCCCATTTTGTTAAAGGCTAGAGTCAATTAATTATTTTCATTTCTAGATTTGAACTCTACGAGAAAAAAACCTATTAGAAACAGTTGCCTTTGACTCGACAAAAAAATTCGTGTTCCCCAGTGTTATCAATTAATAATTACATAATAGTAATTGATGTGTGTGTGTGTGTGTGTGTGTGTGTGTGTGTGTGTGTGTGTGTGTGTGTGTGTGTGTGTGTGTGTGTGTGTGTGTGTGTGTGTGTGTGTGTGTGTAGTAGTACG
>NW_012130127.1:405755-419930 GCF_000143395.1 Atta cephalotes | reverse complement strand
GTTACGTTACTACGTTAGTTACCGTACCTTAACTTACTTACTAACTAACTATATTAGTTAGTTAGTTATTATTATATATATATATATATATATACTAACACACACACACACACACACACACACACACACACACACACACACACACACACACACACACACACACACACACACCAAATTCATAATAATTTAAATATTTTAAATTGTCTCATCGAATATTATATTAATTGAATTTCATTAAATATTATTAAATGTTTCAAATTTTTAGGTACGAGGAGCTGTTGCAAAGAGAGCATTTTGTCAATTAAGTATATTTTTGTGTCACAAATATACGAGCTTAAGGAAGACAACAGCTATACGTACTTATGAAACATTAACTCTTTACGGAGAGGAGATGGATATAGCAGAAGAAGATTTAGCAAATATACTCATAAAATTGAACGCGACAGATTGGGAACAACCAATCGCAGATTTACGTCCAATCAGAAATAATTTGTGTGAGCTAATGAAGGTACCCGCTCCAGTTTTGCAAATAAAATCAACGAATTGAAAAAGACTAAAGTATGAAAATCATAGCTTTTTATTGTATTTAAAATTATATTTTTACGCTTAAATGGCGTAAAGTGAGACAAAATTTGGTCACTGCGATGAACAATTAAGATAAAGATTACAAATCTCACAGTCAAATAAGGCTTTAATACTGTCTAAACTCTAATACTGTCATTAAAAATATTGTATATACAGGGTGAAGTTTAATGAATGTCTCAACGTTTTGTCATGGAAGATGTCATAATTACCAATTGTAATACAGTTACAGAGAGAGTGAAATTCACATATAAGAAAGAATGAAATATTCATCTCTTATATATAAAATGTTGAGACATTCATTAAGAGTCATTATACATGAAATGACATAAGTTATATTTTATGTATGATGATCCTAATAGGCTTTTTACAATAGTAAGTCATAATTTAAGTTTTAAGTCGTAAGTCATAAGAAATTGACCAATTACACTCGACTGAGAAGAATAATCGACTGGTTTGATTGGTCAATTTTTTACGACTTAAGACTTAAAGCCCAGATAATGGCTTATAGTAAAAAGCCCATATGATTCACTATATACGCATAAAAATAAAATCTTTTTCCATCATGCAGACTTATACATTTTGTAAAATGCATTTAGTAATTTCTATTGCGTTATTTTATACAAAATGAATATGTAAAAATTATTTCTATGATATTAAAATAAAAATGCTTGTACATTCACTCAGATTTATAAACATTATCCTCTTCTTTGGATGGCCCAAGGCACTTATCATAGAACAAGTCAGAATGGATTGTGTTTTCTGAAGAAAACAGAATAATTCCAATTCGGAATCCATTCTGACTTTTTCTATGAAAGGTGTTCTGATCCTCGCACCTGCGATTTATGGCCAATAATATAATGCGCAGTTTAAGTTGACCTCGTTTTTAAACAAAATATTTTTAGATATAATGCATCATTCAATCCGAAATAAATCTAAACGTATTCACTCTAGCCTCTTATCTTATATTCTTGCAGTCTTTGAACTAGTGCACACGATGCAATAAGTTGAAGTAAAACAAATGTATATTATTTGTTTCAATTCAACCTATTGTGCGTGTGCATTAGTTCAGAGTAAATGAATAAAAAGAAGACTTTTTTATCAAAAAAATTCTTTCAAATTTTTTTTTTTCATATGTTTCAACATTCATTATTGTCGTACATAGTTATCTTCTGTTCATCAAAATGTTTTATATTAATACTGATATTGTTAGTTATGTAATGAGATAACAGCTTAGCTCCACATTTCTCAATATTCCACTGCTCAGTCCACCAATTGCGCTTATTAATTTCACCTGTTATTGGATCTCTTGGCAGAGAACAATTGTACTGTCTTTTTGTTACTATGCTCTTTTTTAATTCGTAACTATTCTTTTGTATTCGTTCACAAACAAAGCATTCGAATTCTTCCATATAATTTCCAAAATCGTTTGGAATTCCCGTTTGTCTCTTTTCGAGCGCACGTAACAACTTGCTATTTGTAACACGATTTTCGCGTTTATTTAATTTATGAGACAAGTACTCTTCATATGCAGAATCATTTTTTAAAAGATTATGCAAAAAATGAGCGAGTTCTATTGGACTAGTAAAGTCTAATATTGAGATAGCAGATTTATTATTTGGTAGCCAATCCTACAAAATAAAAAATTTAGATAAAGCAAGTTTAATTCTGCAAGATTCAAGTCACAATTAAAAAAATACCTTAAAAGATGGTGATCCGTAATATATTGGTACAGAGCCGACAACAAGCGGTCTCCATAGTTTTTCTGTAATATAATCGTCACAAATTGCATTCTCAAAAGCTATAGTAAACTTGTATTTGGCCACAAAGAACAAGAACTCACGATCGCTTAAAATATCAAGATAGTTGTTCTTCAACCTGAATAGGCATATTTGATCTGCTAATAATTATTAATTTTGACAATCTAAAATTATTATTTTAACATTTTAGTGAAGTCAGCATCCCCATCATTGAAAATTGAAATAAGATGAAAGAAATACATGCCAAAATTAAGTGTTAATTTAGTGCTCTATTCCTGATTTTAGTGCTCAAAGCATTTAGCAGGAATTCGCGTTTAAAAATGGCGGAGCTAGATTACGTCAAGAACTATCAATTCATATATATGAACAAAAATTTAAAAATCAATACACAAAATTAAGGAATAAACTTTTTAGGAATAAACAGAATTGATATCAGTTTACCAAGAAAACGATTACATGTAACATATTAGGTGTGGGAAAAAGTGGCATTTTTTTAATGCCATCTAATGGGAAAAACGCCACGAACTTTTTCCCACACCTAACAAGAGTAAAACATCTTCTAAAATTCAGATAGAGAATTGACTTCAGTGTCAAATTTAGACGCTCACAAGATATCGATTTAGATGCTTACAAGATATATACAATTCCAATTTTGGTGCTTATCCCTCGTTATTGAAAAGGCATCTCTAATTCTATATGAATAAAAATAAAGTAGTTCTAAAATCAAGTCGAAGAGGCATCCTTAACTTGCCGAGAGTTAAAGTCACTCAACTATAATAGAATACGGATAGGAACTGTTACTTTTACTGTTACTTTCTATAATAACGGTTTGATATTGCAATTTTTTTTGTGACAGTAACAATAACTAACTAAAACATAAAATTAAGAAAAATTTTAAAAAGTAACTTGTCATCATTATATGTTGTTTATTGAACAAAAAGTAACTCGTTACATATAACAAGTTAAAGTAATAAGTAAAAATACCGAATCGATATATTACAAATAATGAGTTATTTTTATTGTTCCTATCCGTATTCTAGTATAGCTGGCTTTAACATTCGGCAAGTTAAGGATGCCTCTTCGACTTGATTTTAGAAGTATTTTATTTTTGTTCATACAATAAAATAAAGATGATAGATTAGTTAGTTACTTTTCAAAAGTAAATTTTCCAAAGTAATTTTCTCAATCTTTAAGTTAGTTATCGTTACCGTCATAAAAAATTGCAACGTTCGTTATTGCCAAAAAGTAATGATTCTCATCCCTGCAGTATTTTTTAAAACTGACATAGAGGATTGATATTAAATTACTTTCTGATTTTAATGCTATTTTAAATTTGTTTTATTTAAAATTAAACTTAATGCACTTTATGTTAACATAATATTCTTTTATTTTACATTGTAAACATTATATTTTATAATACTATAAATTACATGATATTGCATATAATTTATAGAGTAAAAAAAAAAACAAAATAATTTATGGACAAGCATTATAATTCTTGCTTTCTTCTGCATTTCGGCAATCGTCATATTTGATCCATTTAGCCTTATTGCAATAACAAATGACCGTGTAATGATAAATTGTCTCGTTCAAACTTCTTGTTTGTTTTTCAGAGATCATGTAATTGACGATGTCATTACAGATTAAGAAAATACTCTTTTGAGAAATGAAAATTTTATTTTTTCGAAGAGAGATGTAATTCTATTTAATTTATAATATTCCTTCAGTATCACATAGATTTTCAACATAAGATCCTAAAAATTGGGAAATATAATATCAAACTATTAATATTCTTAAAATATTCATTATCATCATTATTAAATTGTTTATCAATTTATATGTAATACTATTATAATTCTGTTCACAAGTACTGTTCTGTTTACAAGTACATTTCAAGATCGAAAAAGATTTCCGCGCATGATTTTCTAATTGGACATTTATTATAAATTTACGCCGAAATATTTAAACACTGAAATCCGTTTGTTTAAAAAAATTGTTTTGTGTGCAAGTGTGATATTATAATGTTTACAATATAACACAAAAGCATATAATATTAACATAAAAAAAGGGTAATTACCATATTTATAACATTTCATGCAATAAATGCAATTTAATTTTAAGTAAAATAAACTTAACATAGCATCAAAATCAGAAATAATTCACACCGATCCTCTATATCACTTTTAAAAAATATAGTTAGCTTTAATGTTCGGCAAACAATAAGAATACCTCTTCGATTTGTCTTGATTTTAAAAGGTTTATTCTTGTTCATTCACAATTAGGAATGTTTTTTAGACAAGGGATAAGCATCAAATTGAATATTGTATATCTCGTGAGTACCTACATCAAGAAAGCACTGAAGCCAATTTTCTATTTCAATTTTAGAAAGTGCTTTACTCTTGTTCATGTAATTGTTATATGTAATTGTTTTTTTTAATTCGTATCTTTTAAAATTTAACAGATATCAATTCTGTTTATTGTTCCTATATAAATAGCATTTATTGTTGATATGTATCTTATTCCAATTCAATTTTCGATGATGAAGGTATCAACTTCACAGAAATTGTTTTAAATAAAAATGTACCTGTTGTCAAGCTGAGCATTATTCATACATGTACCATAAGAATCTATCCGAATATGTTTCATTAATTCTGAGACGTAACTATCCCTGTCACTAGCAGTATCACAGTCAGATTGAATGTATAATACTGGTGCTAAATTTTCTACATGCATCAATGCAGATTTTTCTTTGGTAGACATGTAATACGAATTTGCTGCAAATATTTCAGTTTTATATTTTTTATGCACACATGAGGTTTACCCATAAAGTGGTATGTAGACGCTCAATATTATTGTTCAATTATATTTTTCAATATTATTGATGTCCCTTTACAATTCAATTCTTAATATAACTTTCAAATCGTGCAATTTGTTAATTCTTTTATTTATTAATTTAACATCTCTCTTTAATCTTTTTTAATTGTCATTATCAATGACATGAATCGAATGAATTGAACAAAATATTTGATGAGAATCTATCGACATTTGATCACAGAGTAAGCATAAAAAAACAAGATTTACTGAAGATAAATTGTAAAGACATTTCCAAACTGGACAGCATTTCCTTAACTGGAACGGCTATCATTCTACGTGTGATCATGAGCAAACAAAGTGCATTATAATTAGTTTTTTGAAAAAAAATGATAAAAAATAATTATTCAAATGTCATTATTCAACGTTAATTTTTATATAAGCATAGTTCATTTATAATACTAGAAATAAATGATCGTCATAAATTGATATCTTTTGAGCAATAGTACTTTCAGATTGATCAATATCTTACAAGTTGCACAATATATTTCAAAGAATTTTTTATCAATACAATATCAGGGTTGCTACAGACCTGGAAAACCGGGAAAAGTCAGGAAAATTGAAATTGATCATGGAAAATCGGAAAAAAATCAGGCGAAAATATAAAGTCTGGAATTTCGAAATTTGTTTACAATTTCTTTAAATTGCTCCTATTCTAAATAATTGTTATAACTTTTTAAATATCATATCTGACATTTATAGTCAAATATGTTCAAAATTTGCGCACTTTAAATGATTTTAATAAAATAATTAAAATTTATATTTTATTCAGTATTTTTATTTGATCCCTTTTTTCGTAACTGTATTCTTTTTTTCAACTAACTAATTTATTTTTTGCTGGCTTGAATTTACACCTAAAATTTTACTATGTTACTAACTTTTTTTAATAATATAGACTAGCTGTCTTACAATCCTTGAGTTAAAATTTATATATTTTGTGTTAGTCATGGAAAATTTTCCATTTTCAGCTGGAAACTTAGAAAAGACAGAGAATTTTAAAATCATTTTCTATAGCAACCTTGAATATACTGCAAAAAATCCTTAATATTGTCTCCAGACGATTATGCAATATTAAATATTTAAAAATTTATATATATTGTTTAATAATATTGATCTAAAAGTCTTAAAATGTTCGATCATATATATTGTTATTACTTAAATAATAGAAAATTAGAATTGGACAATGTAAACTTTTGTTAGTTAGACCAGGTGTCCCTTATAATGACAACTGTTAATAACAAAATCTTGAAATAATGTATCATTTTGAAAAATTCAAAAATTCTAATATCAAAATATCAAAGCTACAGTTTTTAAATGAGAAGGGTTTTATATTAATCAATTGTTCTGTCCAAAATTCGCACATTTAGGTACGATATATTATATAATAGTGTAAGATATTTTCAAGCATCAATTCTATTCTCTTTTATTCTTCTAAATATCTTCACTTGTGCAATATATCATTACTGAACATATGAATTTTGCATGAATTTCAGACAGTTCCAATTAACTAATTTTAAAAATCCTTTTCATTTAAATACCATTGTAGAGCCATCTCGATATTTTGGTATTAGAATTTACAATTTTCTAAAATGATCTCAAGAATCTAAAAAATTAACGAATGTTACAATAAGTCTTGGATATATCTTATACATTTTTGTCTATAATTACCTACTAATTCTTCTAGACCAGGTAAATCAAGAAGTGTGAGTGGTACATTACTTAATCTGCTAAAGGTCGAAGAGTAATTAAAAAGATTAAGTGCTTCTTGATGAACAAGTATAGGATTATTCCTAGGGGATTCTTCATGAAGTAAGCCCCAAGATATGGCACTGCTCCTCCAATTGGGCAAATCATGAATACGAAGATTACTTCCATAAAATAGAACACTCTATAAAAGTCAGTAGTGTGCGAGATATGGAAATTGATTGAAAGAAGTAGAAATGTAAAGGGATCATACTTTTAAGTTCACATTATTCTCAAATGTTCTATTATGTGTGAGGTAACATCTGGCATTCCCGCAGGTTTTTATTCGATTATTATTACCGAATGGTGTCCACCATAGTATGACAGGTACGTCGTCATCTGGATACAAAAAATCAAGATACATCAATTTTTGTGGAGAAGCATCGATATGGTATATTAACAAATTACCTGAGAAAGACAATCTTTTGCGATCGCGGAGTACTAAACATAACTAAAAATTATGAAAATGAATTAGCGGAAGCACGGAAATGCGAGCGTCAGTTTGGTTGATATCAATTTTATTACATGTACCTGAAATATCACGAGACATACACTCAGTGCTGTCGCAATTGTAAACATGACGCGTATTTTTCGCGGCATTATAGTTTCAAACGCATATTTATAAAGAATAAAAAAGAAGATATCATCTTTTTTAAACGAATTACTAAATGACTAACGACATAACCAAGAAACAAAATGTCAAACGTTCTCCCTCTATCTTTCTCTCTCTCTCTCTCTTCCCCCCCCCCCGCCCCATCCTTAGTAGCATAGTAGAATCAGAGAAAAACCTGAGAAAGGACGAGATGGCCCAAAACCTGTAATCGTAAAATGCTATAACCAGTAGAAACACTCAGCGAAAAAATGCGTGTTCGCGCAGGTATGGCTGCGCAACTTTTGTTTTTTTGCCGGATCCAATGAAATGGAAGATGACAAAAATGTATACCTACATATTACACAGATTCCGTGTGAGTAGATATCCGTGACAAAAGAAGACAATTTAAGAGCTGCGTCATAATTCCTAAAAAATGGATAAAAAAACAGTTATGTTACGTGCAGTATTAAACAATGCAGTAACAATAGTAAAAATTCATAATGCACTTTTTTTCGTTATCCCAAAGATATCGTAAAGTAAGTTTTTATAATTTATAAAAAGTAAGTAATTTATGTTAGATTAACTTAAACATAATCAAATGTAATTTTGTGAAAAAAGATAATATTTTTACATTGACTACGTTTACACGACTTTAATTATGTTTTTTAATTCAAAGCAATGGACTATCGCATGGAGCATTATATCCTCTTTCCTGGATTTTTCAAACGTTAACATGGCGGATGCTCATGTGACTGTGACACGGAGATCAAGATGCCGACATGAAGTGTCCCTACTAGTTATACTGTGATGCTACCGCACTACCGCCCTCTGAAGAAGTGAATGTTAACTACACAACAATATCCATCTTTTTGCGGTGACCACAGCAGCAAATTGAATATTTCTGATTTATTTATGTCTACATGATTTGGAAATCATTTGGAGAAATTTGGGAAAAGCATTTAAACATTTGGGAAGTAGTATTTTTCTTGTAATTAACAAATTTTATGGAATGGGGACAAAGAAAAGAATGAAAAAAGGAATAAAAATGGTGGACGCGAATATACCTACGTTTCTAATGTTCTATTTCGTTTGTTTGCTTCTGTCGAGTTCTGATTGGCTTTCGCTTTTCCGCTTTCCGCTTTTCCGTCAAGATATGAATCCGGCCTAAGAATTTCAACCTATCAGAAATCATGTATTGTGAAATACATAGTTTTCTGATAGATTGAAATTCTTATTCTCTGTTTTCTGTTTCTTTTATTGTGCAGAGCCTTTTTTTCTGTTCTCTGTTCCCTGTTCCTTTTATTGTGCAGAGCTCCTTATATACATGTTCTGAATTCGGGTCATTATGTGTGCCTTCTAACAAGCGATATGATGCAACACAATGATCATCTTTGTTTAACATTATCCAACAACAAGGTAATGATCCATTGTGTCATTTGTGGCTGCGGTCAAAGTCTTAATACAAATGCTTTGAAGCATTTGATTGACCAATTAAAAAAAGAATTTTACAAATTGACCAATCAAAAATTGCTTTAAAGCATTTGTAGCATCACGTTAATAGTATCCTGTGTCGCTTGTTGGAAGGCACACTATGTTATTCCTTCCATCTTCCACCATGATGTCGCAGCGCATGCTCACATTGCAGTATTTTACATATTTTGTGGTTGACAGATTTTCTAACCTGAATAAATAATTTTGACTTAAGATATTTCGATTTACAGAACAGAGTGACACTGTTTTGTTGTTAAATCTTTATTTTTACGCGAAAACGCATTGATTCAATGCAATTTTTATCAAAATTTGAGGAGCTCTTAATATTTATCGAAGAAAATATAAGTTTTTTCTTGGTACTTAATTTACTGATATGAAAGCGTATGAAATTTGTTTTCTGTTTATATCACTGGACTTTTATTGATTCGAGTATAAGATTTATTAGCAAAATGGATATTCTAAAAGCAGAAATAATGAAGAAACGTAAAGAATTAGAAGAAAATCACGTCTTAGTATGTCGCATGTGTGATATGTAGTTCGTAATTTTATAGTGTTTCTTGATTGTTATAATACTTATTTGTGTCAATGTCTTTTTTAGGAAAATAATAAGAAGTACTTCAAGAGAAGTCAATTGATATCGAAGCAACAAGAAGTGTATGAAACTGATAAGGGGAACAATGAAGCTATTTCGTTAAATGTTAGTCAGCAGTCAGAAGAACATGTAACAGACAGTAGTTCTGAACATTTATTGTCTAGGCAAGAAGTAATTAGGCGATTACGCGAACGGGGAGAGCCCATATTATTGTTCAGTGAATCTGAGGTAGAAGCGTTCAAAAGATTAAGGAAATGTGAAATTCTTGAGCCAGAAGTGAATAAAGTAAAATATCTGTTATACTGTTATATACATTACTTTTGTCAATTAAAAAAATAGCTTAAAATGAAAATTTTGATTGTAATAATTTATCAACAGGGCTTTAGAAACGATTTTCAAGAAGCTATGGAACAAGTGGATCAAGCATATCTCAATGAGATTTTAACATCTTCCAAATCCCAAAATCTTGATGGAAAAGGAGATGTAAATGTACCTGATGAGAGTGTTACTTATGAAGATATAGAAAAGATGTCAACTAAACTGAATAAAGGAGACAAAGATTTTGATATGAATGTTATCACTCTGTTTGTACAATATCTAGTTCAAATATGGGGTAATCAACTAAACAGTCGGTCAACTGCTGAAAAAATGAGCACAAAAGGAAAGATGAATAGCGCAACATATGCTCAAACGAGAGAATATTTAAAACCACTTCTAAGAAAATTGAACAACAAATCTCTTCCGGAGGATATTACTGACAGTTTAACAGAAATTGTTAAACATTTGCTACAGCGGAATTATATATTGGTACATATGTGATACATTACACATAAAATAAATATCCTGTCAATGTAATAAATATGATAATGGCAAACATTTGTATCTATGACAAAGTCAAATTTTTGTTTCAGGCTAGCGATGCTTATTTGCAAATGGCAATAGGCAATTCTCCATGGCCTATTGGTGTAACTATGGTTGGTATTCATGCTCGTACGGGTAGAGAAAAAATCTTCTCTAAAAATGTTGCTCATGTCATGAACGATGAAACTCAGAGGAAGTACATTCAAGCACTCAAAAGATTAATGACTAAATGCCAGGAATACTATCCTACAGATCCTTCACGATGTGTAGAGTATTCAAAAGATTAGATTTTTATGATAAAATATATGTTTTTAAAATGAAGTAGAGCGCTACAATTTAAGCTTACTTGTAGTATGTGTGGACATCGTATTAGAAATATCGAATAGCTTATTATAGACATCTTTTATAAAATTTTATTATTAGTTCATAATATTTTTTTTAGTTAGAGCAGAATGCAATATTTTTCGTATGCGTGTGTATGTATAAATGTATGTATAATATGTTAATAAATGCAAATTTTGTTTTTGTGAATTTTAATTACAATAAATATACAATAAATAAATTATATAGGTGTCCCAAAATTTATGATACAAAATATTGTAGCATGATAGTTCTCACAAAATTAAGCAAGGTTATTCGTAAATTATTTTTTTTAAGTATTGGAGTCATTTTTACATATGTGTTAATATTTATACTTTAAACAAATTATAATTGGGTTGTCCGAAAAGTTCGTGCTGACTAACCTATATAATTTAATAAATGTATACTAAAATTTAAATTTTCCTTCAACATCGGCACGAACTTTCCGGACAACCCAATATGTGCAGAGTGTTCCATTTTAACTTTGACACCAAAAAATCTTTAAAATTATAAAAGATACGGAAAAATATTTCAGACAAAAATTATAGAATTTAAAAAGATCTATTCATTGATCACATCTGTTTGCGTTACCAAAATCGGATCAAGATCATCAAGAAATTGATTTTTTTTAATGGAATATCCTATTTTTGATGCCAGAATCTAATAGTTGATGTTAAGAGCTTTTCAAAACACTGTAATAAAGTTATTTTCTATTACATATTTTTCAAGTTAGATGAAAATAAAGGACTTTTGCACTATTTTGGTATACTTAGAGCTTTAGTCAGGCAGTTCCCACTCCTCATGTGTATCGATGGCGAACATTTGATTTACAAATTAATATCTTGATTGTGAAAATTGAGAACTTTTCAAGAACTCACAATCAGTTGTAATTTGCTCTAAAGTATGCGCGTGTACATACAGAAAAATATTACATAAATATTATTTATTTCAGGTAAAATAATAGGTGTATTCAAAATTATATTTTCAAAATTATATTATCAAAAAAATGTTTTTTGTAAAAATAATCGTTACTCAAAAAAAGAAGAAATTGCGTCTTCTCTTAGCACTTAAAATAATTTTTTTTCCATGCATGTACACGAATAATAATTGGCGTATGCAAAGGAAATTTAATTTAATTTAATTGATTTCAAAAAGTAATATTTAAAGAAATGATTGAATGTTCAAATCAAAGAAATTTTTTCTTTAACTAGAGCAAAGAAACATTTCTTTAAATCAAAAAAACTTTTCTTGAGTGTACATACGATTATTAATTCGCTTTAAAGTGTGCGCGTAAAATTATCGTTAAAAGTTACAGAATGCCGACAGCAATGGAATTCTGTAACTTGTTATGAATCATTATGAGTTTATGACAGTTGCGCAACTTTTTTACTATATATAAAATATATCTGCGCAATTGTTGTCATGAGCACATAATCAGTTATAGAATTATCAAATTGCATAACCAGTTATAGAATATCATTAATTAATCTAAATATTGCGCCACATCCTGATTAGCATTCGATTAACTGATCATAATAGAAGAACACATGCAATTCATAGGTTCGATGGCGGCAGCACTGTCGGCATCATTTGAGCGTTTGATGCTTACAGTTGAAACTGTTCAAACTACAAAATTTCAACCATTGGAATAACAGTGACTAAGCCTGTGAACAGATCTACCTTTTCGTTCCAATTGCTTATTTTAGCAGCACGTGAAATTATACCTTTTTAAAAGTTACAGAATAGGCCTACTGATACATATATGTAAGAAACACAATGATAATTGTTTACTGTTTCGGCGTATAATTATTTAATACATAAATCGTAATCGTGATCAACTATAATGGAACAGCATCTAAAATCTATCAAAGTCGGATTTATCGGAGGCGGAAATATGGCTAGTGCTATAGGCGCTGGCTTAATTCGAAGAGGTAAACGTACTTGGTCATCATTCTAATATTCATCACTGATAATATTCATTCCTATTAATATATAAGTTAATAATTTTAGTTTAACTAATTTCTTATCCTCTAGTTCTAAGAATTCAAAAAAATTACGAGCAAATTAAATAAAGATTAAAATAAAGATTAAAATAAATAGATGTTGATAGAAATGAATATGAGAGTAAGGTAAATTATATAGAAGGAACACTAAATATTTTTCTTTCTAAATATTTATCTACAATAGGTATATTAAATCCAGATAATGTCTGGGTTTCTAGTCGTACGGACAGAACACATGGATTTTGGAGGGATCTAGGAGCTCGTGTAACATTGAAAAACAATGAAGTTGTGAACAACTGTGACATTGTGTTTCTAACAGTAAAACCACATATGCTGGATGATGTGCTTAAGTCTATTGTAGAAAGAAGAGCAGGTGAAAAATTTGAGACCAAGCTCTTTATTTCAGTACTCGCCGGAGTATCTCTTGATGTCTTGTATGTTGTAAGTAAAGTGAATATTATGTAACATATAATGTTTCAATTTTTACGATAACTTATACGAAATGTTTTTAGAAACTCTCTACAATTGTAATTTCACCAAGAATAATTAGATCCATACCAAATACACCTACGATGATTGGAGAAGGAATTATAGGTACATTCAAAAATTGCAGTATATATTGCATAAATTAGCTAATGTGATAATATAAGGTGTAATTTTTAGTTTATTGCAGCAACAACGCTGAAGTGAAAGATCTGGAACTGGTGGATATGTTATTTTCTTATATCGGCATGAGCCAAACTGTTTCAGAAAGTCTTATAAATAGCATTGGTGGTTTGTCAGGTAGTGGCCCAGCATTTGTAAGTCGTTGTAATAATTATTATAATTAAAGAAATAAAAATAGTTGCATATTATAATTTCAATATATTTTTACTTAGGCATATCTCATCATAGAAGCATTAGCAGATGGGGCTGTGAAAATGGGGGTGCCAAGACCAATGGCAACTAAATTCGCAGCGCAAGTGCTAATAGGAGCTGGAAAAATGGTTCTCGAAACTGGACGACATCCTGGCCAGTTGAAGGATGAAGTCTGTTCATCTGGAGGTACCACTATTACTGGCGTTCACGCAATGGAAAAAGGAGGAGTCAGGTACTTCAAAAGATATTTTATATATCTCTCTCATTGTTAAATATACATAAAGTATAAATGTGTGCGTGCGCGCGCGCGTGTGTGTGTGCGTGCATGCACATGCGCATGCACACATGTATACATATATATAACTTCGTATAGCATACATTATACGAAGTTATAACGAAAACATCTGCGTCTTTGGCTTCACTTGCAGAACCGGCACAGTACAGCGCGTATCGCTTCGTACA
>NW_012130127.1:393583-404841 GCF_000143395.1 Atta cephalotes | reverse complement strand
TTACAGTTTAATCGCAAAGCTAAAGTAGAAGCTAAGTTTTAAATAGAAAATTACTCTATCGTTAAAAATTGTTCTCAACAATTAATGAGAGAACCATGATTGATATGATTGTTACGATCATGTAATGATTTAATTTCTAAATAATCATGAGGTTTATCTTAATAATTGAATACAGGGGATCTATGATGAATGCTGTCGAGGCTGCTGTGAATAAAACAAATGAACTAACTTCTCGGTTAAAATAATTCCCTTTGAATTAATATTTTGACGTATGTATATTAAATAAGCTATTGATGATATTATTTATTCAAGTTACAATTTATATTCACTTAATACTTAAAGACTATATTCATATAATGTATACAGATACATGTATAAGACTAGTAGAGCGACTTATGGCCCTGATATATTTGAGATTACTAGTCAATGGATGGCGCAGTTGTCGGACTGGCATTCGTGAGCATGTCTGTTGAACGTGATTGGCTGATGAGCCGAACCTTTATGTGCGAGAATAGTACATACATATAAACTGTATATATTATGTATGACATCCGTCATACGACGCCCGACATTCATCGTAACAATAGTATTGTTCATTTTGTCTCTCGGGAGCTGCTCGGGGTCGCTCCAAATAAACCCAGTGTACTTGTAATATAGGATTCACACTACGTACGACATCCATCATATGACATTTGACATTGATTGTTACGACGAATGTCGCAGTTCCCGAGAAACAAAACCAACAATACTTAGAATTGATTGCAACTTACCTACGAAATATTAGGTCTGTTCGCGTTGCATGAAATCCTAAAATATTTTGCACTTAAAATGAAATACGTATACTTTTGACTTTGAAAAGAGAGAAAGCGAAGATGCCAGTACAAGTGCAAAAAGTGCAAGTAACGCGAATAAACCTATTATCTCCGGATTTTTTCACTTAAACTGTAACTGATAACTTTTCACATGGCAAGATATCAATCGACATTGTAACTTTTAAGGTAAAAACACGAACATCATGCAAACATGTGGCTGATGTGGCCCTATCGCGGCTATTACACATTATGTGACTATTAACCGTTTTATTTCTACATCACGCTATGTAATACATAGGTTTTGGAATTTTATGTATAGTCTATAGGTGAGTCAGCCATCTAGTATTAGATATATTTATGGCGTTTTTTCGTTATGCAACTAGAAGCGACCATGGCTAGAGTCCTATATATGAGAGAAGCTACATTCATCATAAGCGCAACTGCTGTCCCGACTCGCTGTCACGTTTTAAGCACTTCTAAGCATTGCTTACATTGTTCGCTTTGGCCATGTAAGCATTCAGAAATGCGTTCATGACGTCATCTGTGACGTCATACTGATGCTTACAAATACTTCATTGAAATAGGGCAGCAAAAAAGCGTGAGCGCAAATAAGTACTTATTATTAGCCAAAATAAATATGAGCATATTCGATTCTAACTTTAGTAGATTAGATACATGCACGTTTTTTCATGATTAGAGAAATGCTTAATGAATATGTTGGATTGTGTGCATATTTTAACACTCTCTATTTGAATAAATTTTTATTTGTTATAAGCAAATGTCTCATTGATATTATTTTAAACAGATATTTATTAAAATTTCATTTTTATTATATTAAAATTAAACTTGTATTTTTAATATACAAGAAACGAATTACAATCAATCAATTATAATCAATGATAATCATCAATTATGTGTCCAAACTTAACGCTTAATAACCAAAAAGTGAACGACTTCACTTATTTAATGTGAACACTGACAAATCAAATTGAAACCAAAAAACAAGATTCATAAGCATAAGCGTTTACAGCATGTGAGCGTGCAAATCGAACGCAGTTTAGGATACTTTACGTAGGTCTGTAAGAAATTATAAATGTAGTGGCGCGTGCGCGTATCTTAGCGACCAATCGAAACGTAATCTGCCTTTCTCACCTATTGATGAAATTAAAGCAGGAAATATTTATTCTAGCCTCATTTACATGTTCTCATGTCTATGCCATCGATGTGATAGATTTTCTAATTTAAATAGTCATTAACTTCAACGATTATTATCTCGGTCTAGGGAGCAGAGCATCATTATTTTTGCCACATTTGTTCATTTCATACAAAAACGCATCGAATGAGCTTAATTTCATTAAAATCAGTGAAAAGATAGAATTCTTAAATATTACCATCGATGAGATACGATTAAAGACCTTCGGTCCTGAACAAATTTTCGTGACTATCAATAGGGCTCGGGGATAATCAGAATAATAAAAAACGATAACCGACAATTAATAAAAATTTATGATTATTAAATATTTCGATAATACATTATTAAATTTGTGATCTTTTATTATATAAATGCTGCATAAATAAATATGCATACTTTTAGTATTACAATATATCCTATATATTACCGAAAAATTACAATTTTTTTCTCTGCAGTTATTGTCTTGATAATCAAAGATGATAACATTAAAATCACAGTTTTAAATAAAACTCGAGTATTATTAAATTTTTAACCATGTACATGTCTACAAAACTAATAAATCATGAAATTAGTACCTATTAGTTCCTTACTCTTAATCATAAATCTTAATCTTAAATTTCAGTAAGCACACGAACTTCCATAAACATCGACTTTATTAGGTCTAATCTACAATTAACCGGAAGACATTGGGTGCGTTTGAGGAGATATTATATTCGCGCTATTTAGCACTGCAAACTGTTTGCGGAGCTGTAGATAGCGCTAACAAACACGACTTATAATGATTATAACGTCACTAATGGGAGCGTGTTACGTCACAACTGCGCGCTATCAACATTATTTCTTCCGAGACAGTGTATTAATAGCGTTAACGTTTACAGATCCGTAAACCTAGCATAGCATTGGTATTTAATACTCGTCAAAGTTAGATTAATGTTTAAGGGGATTCTATTCTCGTGTGTCACCAAACTTTTTTCTCTTAGAATTTCGTAGAATAAACGTATGTACGTAATGTGTGAATTTCAAATTTTATCATGATGAATGCAATCTCAATTTTAATCTCTGCTGATGGCTTGCGCTAGGCTGGAGTGAACGTAATTTTTGCTTGTGTATCATCTTTAACTTTTCAAAGTTTCTGCGAAGTACAACTTGTGTATTTAATTTTATTATAAATGTGAAAGTCAGAGGTATCTTGTTGTAGCAATTTTTAATTCCCATATACGGAAAAAGTTAGTATTGCGATATAGCGCGGCAGGATATTCCGCTGCAGATGCTTAAAATCCTTATTAGATGTAGATATGTTTCTTTTTCTGAAATCGACAGTGAATGCTCAAGAGTTCTTCCTTTTATCTGATTAATTTATTTAGTGTAACTATTAATTTTTTGATTTAGTTTCTACATTGTTCACTTCGGCCTAGCGGCAAGCTATCATAGAGATTGCAATTGAGATTGCATTCTGTTATTCACTGCAAGAAAATAAAATTTACGTTACAAAACCTTAAAAACCTTTAATTATAGAGAAAAGTTTGGTTGGTGATTGGTGATGAAAATAGAATCTCCTACATTAACTTAACCTCGACGAATATATTTCTCTGGTTAAACGCTTAACGCTTAAACTCTATCAACGCTATGCTAGGATCGTTCATGGAGCTTGCTAACATTATTGACTCCAAGAACAGCATAACGTTTGCGTCCATAGCGCGAATAGTGTCTCCCCGAATGCACCCTCGTGCGCATATTCTTGATTTTTTGTATCGACTACCGAGCATTTAGATTGGTCAGATTTCATCTTTTACGACTAAGACTCTATGCATAATAAAAAGAATAAGGAATTAGAAATAAAGAATGAACGCTTTCAATATATAAGAAATCGTGTATTTCAATTTCTAATGAGTTAAAATCGTTTATTTTTAATTCCTAATTCCTTATTTCACGCATGCGCACTCCATTTTGACAACACTAACAAAAATGCCGAGAGAGAGAGTTGCGCTACTGTACTGTGACCCTGACGTGTTCGTGTAGGAAAATCTCAAAAGGTTGGAAACCCTGCGTATCACCTAACCTAATCCGTTCTGTCACAGATCAGTGTAAATAAAGACCTATGAAATATTTAGTTTGCATCAATTTGATACGCGATATTAACTGATTTAATGATGTAAAAAGATTCATGGAACGCACAACGCCGATTATGCGGAATTATTCGCGATGAATGATGACGCGATTAAGATGAATTGTGAGAAGCATGGGATCACAAATCTCTTTTCCTGCGATGAACAACTGCTTCAGAAGCGTGCTAAGGAGGCTGCGAAGAAATCGCGCCTCGGAAAAGTACGTATTGTAGAGAGGAAAGGAATGTCTTTGTATTTATATTTCTTTTTATTTTTCAGGACCATTGTTCTGCTTATTATGGGATTGGATAATTCTGGAAAGTCTACGATACTAAATCATATTAGTGGCGGTAAATTTTTTAAAAATTAAAAATATTGTAAAGCCAAACAAAAAGGAAGCTTGTCACATCAATTTTTTTCTGCATAAGACCATACATTCAAAACTGTCAAGTATGCAATATGTGTAATCTGCTTGTACAAGTTTATTGGAATATCTGTGTATCAAAACTAGATACACAGTTATTGCAGATCAGCATGTTTCAATAAACTTAAACAAGTGTACTTGACAACTTGACAAGTTACTTAAACGTGTATGATTGGTCTAATACTTTTAATACTTTTACTGTAGATCCAGATCAGAATGTATTGCCCACAATGGGATTCCGAATGGTATCCTTAAAGCATAAATCATATTCTGTAAAAATATATGATCTCGGAGGTAGCTCCCAAATTAGAGCATTGTGGCCTAAATATTACAATGATGTAAGTGACTTGTATAGGTTTTTCAAATAAATAACAATACTACAGTTATAAATAAACATTTATGATAAAAATATTAGACAATAAGTTGTTACAGAGATTGGACCAAATAACATGAATACTTAAGAAATACACTTTTTAATTATTATTAATAATACAAAGTTGGCCACTCTCTCTCTCTCTTTCTCTTTCTCTTTTTCATTTGTCTTTCATATAAATTCTATTTTTATTAGAATAGAGAGGCAGTGCTTGAATAATTATTAATAAAAATTTTATTAAAGTCAATGTCGATGAACAATGAACATGATTAATGTTTCTATTTCAAAACTTCTTTCTTTTCTTTTAATAAAATATCTTTGCTCGTATATATTCATATTCATAAATTCGAGAATGTTTTCGATTTTCTTGCATTTCACAAAAATTTAAGGTATCTCGGTGCAAAAAAAAGAAGAGAATTTTTTTAAATGTATTTTTAAGAAGAAGAATAATTTCAATCTAGCATTAGAATTTCTTCTATAATATTTTGTTTTTAATTACATAAAATGGAAAATTTTTATTTTTTCAATATTTTTATCATTTTTTGAAGATTTTTTATTTGGATGGAATATCTTTGGACAAAATTTAATATTTTAAAGTAGATTTTCTAGCTTTATAAAATACTTTTCAAAAAAGTTGCTATGATTTTTTGAAAAAATATCTTATTATATGTAAAAATTCACTTTTTCTAAAAAATCTTTTAATTCCGAAACTAAAAGCTTTACAAAAAGTAAACATAAGAGAGGCAAAATGTTTTTTATAATGTGCTTGATTTGTATAAATTTTCAAAATTTTGAATTGAGTTTTCAATCATCAATAATTTTTGTTAAAAAAATACATTTTACTGACTTTTTATAGTTTGTTTTATAGTTTGTTTTATATGTCAGTAGAACTCTCGGTATCAGTGCAAAAATACTGTTTTAAAGATGCGTTTAAAAAAGTTTAAAAAAGTTGATTTTCATGAATTTGTAATGATTATTTTTTGCAAAGTTATTTTTATTAAATTGCACAACATTGAGGATTCAAATTCGATGACTCAATTAGTCAGATCATCCTGTGCAACACTTCCCACTTCTCATAAAGCTTTAAATAATTTTTATATAAATTTTAAGCAGGAAATTGAAAGTTACTTTTTAAAAGTAACAAGTTACAGTTATTCATTGCCGTGTAGAAAAAGTAACAAATTATCATTATTAGTTATTAATTTTTAAAAATAACTCATTATAGTTATCGTTATTTGAGAAAGTAACTTTTCGTTACTTTTCCATTACTTTTTTAAAATCAACGATCATCAATCACAGCGGACGGATGTCTAGTCTCAAGCATAAGTAACTTGTGTTACCGTTACAAAAAAGTGTAACTATGTTATGGTTACCAAAAAAATGTAACAGTTATCAGTTATCAAAAAAGTAACTTGTAATTGTAACTTCGTTACAAGTAACGAATTACTTCTATTCCCTAGTTTTAAGTATGTATAAGGTTGACTTTTTGACAACAATTTAGAAACAGTGATTTTTCATACAAGAATTTCGATATCATACAATAATTTATTTCTCTATGGATGCGATCCGTTTCACGCATGATGCGCATGATGTTTCATTTTATCTTTAATATTGAATAAACAAGGATAAAATGTTAAATATCATGCGTGAAATGCACCTTATAAAGCATTCATTTGGTTTCATCTATTCTAATGCATATATTATTATTTTTCTTTATTATTGCGTTCCTATTTTATAATATTATTGCGTGTATTCGAATATCTGAAGATCAATCCAGAATCTGAATCATGTAATACCTTCTTAAAAAGGAAAAAAATATACACCAAGTGCATAAAAAAGATATCGAATATTACATTCTTCTTAATCAAAAACGGATACAAAATAAATGCAATTAGCCAAATATTTCATCATTCAAGACGCATAGACTAAAATGACCAACTGGATTATAGTGAAGAAAAAACTTGGCGTGTCGCATTAAAACGTCGGATCGCATTAAAACGTAATATTCTAGATCAATATGTTTTCATAGTACGGAAATTATTTACAATACGAATTAATAAAAAGGTTATTACATACAATATCTCTGCATATATACATAATATATAAAAATAATAATTCAATAAACAAGAGATGTTAATTATTGTTTACTAATCTTGTAATTCGTTTTTTATAATGTTTCTGTATTTAAATATATTATCAATATTATATTGGGTCGTCCGGAAAGTTGGCGATTATTCAAGCATTGTATAATTCTGTTTCAACAAGGATAGAATCTGTATTAAAAATCAATCTCTTATAAAACAAATAGTGTATTTAAGCAGGTGTTTAAATTATTTTATCTATTCGCTACATATCTATACTAAGGCAAACAGAAGCTTTGTTTTAATTGTCTTTTAGATACATGGTCTTATATACGTGGTGGACGCTAGTGATATTTCCCGTCTTGCAGAGAATAAAGTCGTATTTAATGAATTAATCACACACGAGCATATTTCGACGAAACCAATATTGTTGTAAGAGATCTGAAGTTATGTCTCTGCACACATTTTTGCTTGCGCACATACGAAAAGGAAATTAAACCATTTGTGTGCATATAATGATCAAGGATATTAATAAATCGTAATATCATTGATGCAAATTTCATCCAGATTTTCGTAATGTATGCATAGACTCGCCAACAAACAAGACCTGAATGGAGCTATCGATGAGTTGGATGTGGTTGAAAACCTTGATGTAGAGTGTGCGGCCAATGCTATGAGATGTCCAACAAGAGTGGAAACATGTTCATGCTTTTACAGTAAAGAGCAATCCAAGAGTAGTACTATGGGTATAAAGGATGGATATAAGTAAGCTTAGAATTATATTTAATTACGCTTAAGAAAATTTAGATTCATAATAAGAGTTTAATGGCATAAACTTTCATATTGATCAGAATTCATTTTCTGGCAGATGGTTGTTGGATATCATAGTGAAGAATTACGCTGTTCTGAACAGTAGAGTCAAACAGTCGCAAAACTGTCAATATAAAATTCAACGGACACAATCTATCGCGTCAAATACATCGAAAATATCTATACACTCTAATCCATTTAAACCCATTAAAGATCTCTTGGCAGCAAAGGTACACAATATTAATTACATAGCCTCTATGTTCATTATCTTAAAAATGTAATGACAAATCTTTCAATCTTATGATTTGTCATTAATATTTTTTTTTTAATTCCAGGATGAAGTTTTAATAAGTGAATCATGCAATGGTACGTACCTGTGTTAATTATATGATAATTACAAATATATACATAACATTTAAAATTAACATATGGGTTAGAGAGCCAAGCTGGATGTTCAACATACTTCATGTTTAACAGTGTTTATTATAAGCAGATATATGGATTCGCTTTTGTTAATTATTGGACCTTGTAATGCAAGATTCAGAGACTTTCACATTAGAATTATTATCTTTCCAACTTCTTTTTTACATGAGAAATATTGATGACATTCTATTTTATGGTCCTAAAGATAAATTGGATACCATTCTAAATACTTTTTAAATTCTTTACATTACAATTTATCATGAAAATTGAGAAGTACAATAGTATTTTTGAATGTTTTTTTATTCATCTGATTAGAAAGGAAGGAGAAATTATTTTCGATCATAAACCATCTTTCTTTAGTAGATATTTGAATTTTTATTCTATCTTATTTACAAGAAGGATATCATTTTTTGACATGGTGGATAAAATAATTAAATTAATTCACCCAAAATTTTATCAAAATTTTATAAATATAATAAATGTATTATTAAATAATATCCGATCAGTTTCATATATCCTATAATTAGACAAAAGCTAACAAATTTTTTACGTAAGAAAATTTTTCTAATATCACTAATAAGGATGGCAATTAGTAATTCTCAGAAAGCAGATAGCATTTCTCTTCTCTGATTGGTTCTGCCATTTATAGTTTAACTTCCGCAAATGTCAAGTGTGCATGTACGTACATACACACAATACTAGTGCGCAATACAATATTAGTGTGTGTAGCACACACGTTCCATCACACTTCTCTATCTCACAATGAACGGCGGCTTCCGGCTGAATCCGCTTCCCTTTCCCTTGATTCTCTCTGTAATTTTATCAGAGAGATCTTTTTTTACTATTCCTTACATCAATTTTGTATCTGAAAGATTTATTCCGATCTCTACAAAATTTAATCCTCAAATTGCTTTCACAATTTGTCATACGTTAAAAAAAATTATAACGACGAATCTTTGTTAAAACTTATTAGCTAGAGTGTCTCACTTTGCAACATCAATTGCTTGGATTGTGAGATATCATATAAAAAGACAGCTTAAAATTAAAATTCCAGTACATAAGTCTGACATTAATAAAAAAGTGGATCCTCGTTCGATTATTTCTAACCATTTGAAAATCACGAATTTTACTGGGATCATGTATAAATTCTAGATGAGAATATCTAACGAGCTATCTTTCATTGAGAGAAATATTTCCAAAATCCATATAAAAAAATAACAAAAAAAGTTTGAACAATAAGAATTTTATTTTAGATCGTACATATGAAAACACAATTAATACCAGAAATTAAATGTTTATAACGGTCGAAGCTGGATCTTTAATGCTCAAATAATTCAATGTGAATTATATATTTACATATATATTATACATATGTGTACATGTACATGCATATACAGGGTGTTTGATAATTCTGCCGACAACGCTCGTAGGTAGAGTGAACTAAACTGAGTCGAAAAATCGTCATCATCATTTTGCAATAATTAACAAGATATTATTAAAAATTGCTGAATATATTGGTCTTTAATAATTTTTTTCTCACATACTATCAACTTTACAGGAAAACTACAAGAGACAACAATTATTTATTTTATTCTCATAGAACTCTAAAAATTTTTTTAAAATTTTTTATCAACTTTTTAGTACTGCATTTTCTCATTTTTATCAACATGAAAAAATACGGTATTAAAAAATTCTGAAAAAATTCTTAGAACTTTATGTGAAGAAAATAAACAATTTTATCTCTCGCTGTTTTTCTGTAAAGTTGATAGTATTTGAATAAAAAATTATTGAAAACCAATATTCAGATTTTTAGTAAATTAAGAGTATACTGAAAGCCGCCTGTATCATCGATAAACTAGCGTTTTTGCTATCGTAGTAATTTCACAGAATAAAAATTCCTTTTTCACGATTAAAATGTACGTATTAATGTACTGTATACTTGTCGCCAGTGTAGTTGTGTTCAAAACTGGAAAAAAAATTATAGATTTCTTTCTCCATTTTACTTTCACGTTGATCACTATACTGAGATGAAAATGGATAAAGAAATATATAATTTTATAATCTATAATTTTTTATTTTTTCCAGCTTTAAATACAAAATATACCAGCGACATTAGTATTTTAATCGTAGAAAAGGAATTATTCTGTGAAACTACTACGAAGAAATTCGACAGGAAAATGTCAGAAAAATGTCAAAACACGCTAGTTGTATCGGTAATGTATATGCAGCTCCAGCATCCCCTTTAACAAATTAGTTTTATTTATTAAAAAAAATATATGTGTATATTGTTCTTTCTTTTTTCTCTTCTTGTTAAAAAAAAAAAGCTGTAAGGTCTACATTGTGCTCACATTTTTAATTGACTCATAAATGGTTATCTTCGTTTAGTTTTATTATTCAAAAAGAAACCTTCCATCCATCGTTGCTTTGGAGGCTAATTATTTATTTGAGGCAACCCATAATGTAAAATCTGGACGCACTGTTATACATATCAAAATTTAAAGAAGCAGTGAGGCCGTATTATTGAACAATGAGCAATTTGGCCGTCATTTTAGTTGCGTAATCGAGATCATTTCATTTTTTGAAAAATGTGGATTGCGTAATATGAAGTTTTTATATTTTTTATATCTTTTACTAAATTTTAAAATGCGTTTGTGTTAATTAATGGTTTAAATAATATTTTAAGTTTTTATTATAATACTGCATTAAGGATAACCTATTATATAAAGAGTAAAATATACGTTTATATATATGAAATATTAAATTATTTATGTTAACATAAACATCAAGCTTGATTCTCTAGCCTTCATTTCGTTAATTTTGAATTTTTATTCTTAAGAGCCTTACACACACACACACACACACACACACACACACACACACACACACACACACACACACACACACACACACACACACACACACACACACACACACACACACACACACACACACACTAACTAATAATAATATACTATATATATATATATAGTAGTATAAAGAGTAGAAGTAACTATATTAAGTTAACGTAACGTAACGAA
>NW_012130127.1:388523-393563 GCF_000143395.1 Atta cephalotes | reverse complement strand
TATATAATTATATATATATATATATACTTACTACTTACTTACTTATTATTATTTAATTTATTATTATTACTACTACTACTACTACTACACACTACACACACACACTACACACACACACACACACACACACACACACACACACACACACACACACACACACACACACACACACACACACACACACACACACACGAATAAAATATTTAACATTCCAAATTAATATGAAATATTTGTAGGTATCAATGAAGGAAGAAGCATTATAAAAGTTTTTTGCACGAAGAAATAAGACTGCCCCTCTTCCAGTTGAACAATCAACTACTGAATACGAAAGTCTTTCACGAAATCTTACACCCAGTGTAGAAATTCTTGCTGGAGAGAAAAGTACACAAACTATAAGTATGACTACAATATTAGATCCGTTGAATTTAAGTATCGATCATAATAAAAGTTATGCAAATACAAAACTAATCCGTCCGTATACAGCGCCAGAAAGATCACAACGATTATCAAATGATGTAACGATAATTAACATTCCTGGTCAGGTGCTTCAATAGTAGCATCTGTAAATTTTGTACTTGCTAATAGCGTTTTTCCTTGGGATACTATAGCCTTGCTACACTGCACTGGAGTAGTGCACATCATAGTGTACACTACTTCATTATTGCGCTAAAATTCTGCTCCCGGTTGGCTTCCATTTTTAAATTTTAAATGTCACTGACTTTACACTATCCTTTTGAAATGGTACAGCAAATCCCGTTCATATATAAATTCATATATAAATTCGTACATAAAATTTGCACTACACCGTAATCACAAAAACACAGTACACCGAATAAGCTTACCACCATCCAAACACGATACCTATCTGAGTATTGCACTGGTGGGCGATAGTACAACCAAGAGAAAACGCTATAAGTTAAAGAAGCTACACACACATACACACGCGCGCGCGCGCGCGCATACGCACACACACGTACACACATACACATATGAATGAATATACATGAATGAAAAACTGTAAAAGGCTGTAAAAATATGAGTTATATTAAGGAGAAAACCATTATAGTTTTTAGATAAGTAAATAATATTTTAAACATTGCTAGTTTTAAACTAACATTGTCTATTCTTACACGTTTGAAAGTTGTATCTTTTATACGAAAATGATTTATACCATTAAATTTCAATTTTCAAACTTGGAGAAAACGGGAAAGTAATTTTAGTTTTATAAATATTAATATTATTGTATTTTGGAAATTTATAATATACATGTAATATAAATGGATTATCCAACTACAGTGTTGTTCTTTGTTTATTTCTTGGAAAAACCTGGAATTCTTAGGAAATATCTTCTTTAATTATCATTAAAAATTAAACATTTTCATGAATTTTTATCGGTACTCAGGAAATTTTAGAATTTTAATTACAGTGAAATAAGTTTTCAGGGTATTAAAGAGTCAATCGCAGAACTTATTGCATAAAATTATTTTATATATATCTATAATAATTACATGATATTGAGTTTGATATTCAAATCTATTTATTTAAATTCGAAAACTTGATATGTTTCGGTTGCTTGATTGAGCCCTCTTCAGAAATTCCAAACAATTTTTTAATTACAGTTTTTAATTACAGTTATGACTTCTTAACATAAAATTTTTTTTCGTAAGCTGTTTCCAGAATAATTAAAGCTATTCACATGACGATTGGAAGACTCCGTGTGGAGAATCTGGTTAAGTGATTGTGGACAATTATCAGTCAGTCAAACATAATGGATGTGTACAAAGAGTCTTAAAGTCAGTCAGTGTAGTAATCATAAAATATAATATAATAAATAAAATAAATTAATGAAAATGTGTCGAAATGATAAAATTGTATAATACAAAATAATTAATAATACGTCCGTAGTCAGAGGATAAAATCGATTATAATAAATTAAATAAGTTATAATAAATAATGTGAACACAACGGACAAACACTGACCAATATTATTTTTATTATACAATTTTATCACTTCGATACATTTTCATTAATTTATTTTATTTATTATATTGTATTTTATATGGTTATTACATTGACTTTAAATCTTTATTGTACACGTTTGTTATGTTCGACCGACTGACAATTTTAGAATTTTTTTAAATTTAAATTTTGTTTTTTTCTGAAAACAGTTTCTTTAATCATTTTTCTTTAATAATGAAAAATGTTGATAATCGATTAGCAAGAAGTATTACTTACACCGCATATATATTTACATACATCTCGCGAATTTTTATAAAGAAAATTAGAGTGACAGTAGAATATGATGCTCAGAATAGAACAGAAGTTTATGGATATAAAAGTGAATCAAATATAAATCAGAATTTTTTTTTTTATTTATTGAAGCATCATAAAAATACAAACGTACAAAGTTATTTCTTTACATAATCCGGACTTAGAACATATCTTTCTTAATGGATAGATAGATTTTTAATTTCTTCACTATTGTAAAATGAAGATAATTGTGACACCACAATCGCGCACGGACGCTTCGAGCAACATTCTTATCAAATCTTTATTCTCCAAGTGTTTCTCTTAGTAGTCTAAAAAAATGATAATCTCAGGGCGATAAGTGCGAACTGTAGGGAAGATTTTCCAGCATAGTCGAGATCAAATCCTCAATTTTTTATTGAGTTTGGGCAATTGTATGGGACATAGAGCCGGGTCACAGTAGGTCAGATAGGTTTAATTTGAATTGCCGCCCTGAAAGCGCTGCTGCGCCACGATTGATGCGAAGGAGACGCGCGCATATGTGTGAATGTAATGGCGAATTGACCAAGAGCCTCGCGTGCGTTATAATAAATCACATTTTTTCACAAGTTATTTTTATCATTTAGCATTCCCGTGCAGCTATACTGTACATACTCAACATCTTTTACTAAATTACAATATATAGTTTGCGTTATTTAAAATTCAATTTATTTCAATATTGTATCAAAAAGTTCTTCAATAAGATTTTACAAGAACAAAGGATTCTTAATTTAAAATACAAGATACTTAATTTAAAATTCTATGCAGGGGTAAAATTGAAGAAAATCGAGAGTATACAAGGCACATAAAAATCAAATGTAACGAAATATTTTAAAACATAAACTCAGACGAAAAATATGTATAAAAAATATAATATTCTATAACTGATTAAAAAATATATACCCTACCGTCAGAAAGTTTAAGACTAAACGTTTTAAAAACTTAATTTTATATTCTTAATATTTAAAATATATGTAAGTCCAATTTTATTTTTCACAGCATTATGACTCTGAAGATATAATAATTAAATAAAAAACAATTATTATTTAACGTATACTTGTTTTATAATTTAATATAAATTATGTATTTTAAGATTATATCACATTGGTCCTAAACTTTCTGACGATAGTGTATATTACATGTTTCGGTCTCACGATTGAGCCTTCTTCATGCATATATGCATATATTTTACATATTTTTCGTATGAGTTTATGTTTTAAAATATTTCGTCATTTAACTCTTATGTGTCTTGTATACTCTCGAAATTCTTCAATTTTACCCTGCATAGAATTTTGAACAAAAATGCGTCGAAAGTTCGGAAATTCTCAGGACTTCGACAAACTAGAAGTTAAATGCCTATAACGGTTGAAGCTGAAGGTTTTTAAGTAGTCATCACAGCCATATTGAATTATGACGTTAGACGCGAGAAATATTATTTTTATTACATGCCGTTTTTAAATAAAGATAGTTTCGATAAAATAAAATGATAAGATTGCTTTAAAACATTTGTAAAAACGAAAACTATGTTTATCTCCTTTGAGAGTCAGTAAATAATCGTAAAAAATAATAATCGATAAAAGGCACGTGTAAGTGAAAATAAGCTACGCATTGAATAAAAGACACTTAATGTGCCTTTTACTTTTTACGATTATTTATTGACTGTCAGGAGGATAAGCATAGTTTTCGCCCATTTTCACAAATATTTTAAAGCAATCTCATCATTTTGTTTTATCTAAATTATTTATTTATAAATGATTTAATAAATTATTTATTTATAAATGAATTTAATAAATAAAAATTAACGTGTTACTTCTCGTTTTTATCATGATTCAATATGATTGTGATGATTACTAAGAGCCATAAATAATAATTATATATAGTATATATATATATATATATATATGCATATATATATGTATGCATATATATATTTATAGTTATTCGAATTGTACGCCGAATTTTTTTTGTATTTAGGCTACGGTCCATTGATACTGCAAATGCTTTGAAGTATTTTTTGATTGATCAATTAGTAAAATTCTTTCTTCTGATTGATCAATCAAAAATTTCGAAGCATTTGTAGCGCCAAATGGACCGTATCCATTACCTGATTGAGCATTAAATTATTAAAAATTGCTTGTCAATTTAATTTAATTTGTGATATTATAGTTTAATATGCAAATATATATATGCAATAATATGCTTATTATTACTACAGCATTTTACAATATTGATAAGTTATATTTTATCAATTTATTGTGTAAATTTGTATACAAGTTCGTGTATAGAAAGATATTACAAATATATACGATACAAGCACATAAAATACCATTAATGCTACGTATATAAAGATGTTGCAAAATTGCTTGAATACTCCGGTAACATTGTTTTGAAAACTATAATTTCCAAACAAATTTATGTGACATACGTAATTTATTTAGCACACACTTATCACAACACAATGCAAGACATTGTGCAATTTTACATTTTGACATCTTACATCTTTGAGCAATCGTTTTGTAACGTCATAGATAAGATGTTCACATTGCAAAATTTTTATGATAAACTGCATATATCTTATTATGAGGAACAATAAATGAGAACATGATTCGCAGAAACTACCATTATACATATATATATATATATATATATATATATATATATATATAATATACTACTACTATACGTACTACAGTCGTACGTACGTACGTTAGTTATTAATTAATTAATTAAAGTTAATTAGTTACTAAGACGTAG
>NW_012130127.1:383694-388503 GCF_000143395.1 Atta cephalotes | reverse complement strand
TTACGTCAAGTAACTAACTACTATACATATATATATATATATATATATATATATATATATATATAGATATACACGTCATACGTGTCATGCGTACGCTAGTAGTCTTATATAATTTAACATAGTTATCAAGCGATTGTGTATAAGGCATACAAATTTTATTACTCTTACTATGAAAGACTTGTATCACTTTTTGAAAATTTCGTTACCGTTTTTCTTATGAATAGCAATCTCAGTCATAACATTAATTGATCCGTTTCTCTTAAATCTTTACCTAATACCATACGCTTATTAAATTACCGACGCAACGCACATTCAATGATCTCAGTATTTGCAGATAAGATAAGATCTTAACAATATAATTACAATGTGACTTATTTTATTTTTTTAACGTTTTTATAACATTCGAATATTCATTGCAGTTGCAGTTCATAATAAATTACAACTACTTTATTTCAGGCAGATTATAGTTATAACGCACATAGTAAAATCATGAATATTGTTTCGTATGTCAGGCTATCCCTGGTGAAAATTTTTCTTAGAATTGTTTATGTAATTTATTTGAATTTCTCTATAAATTGATGAATTTTTAAAATAATTTCTGTTTAATTTTATTTATTTTTTTTTAGAAAACTTCACATTTTTTTATGAGTAGGAACACTGCGTTTGGTTCCACTAAACGTTCGCAACGCTCGCGTGCACCTCGTCCTTGTTTAATATTTGAAGAGGATCAAGGATCCTAAAAATCTTTTAAAAAATATACTAATGGCATTTATTCGTTTTTTATGAAAAATAATATAATATTAGATATTTTTTTATGCACTTAATATATACCTTTTCTTTTTTTAAAAAACTTTTTAAGAATTTCACTGTTTTTTTGCAAATTTTTGAAAACGTAATATAGAAATATGACTGATATAAAGTATGTAAATTATAACATTTAGACTCAAGATTGTAAGAAAATTATGTTATTAAAAACGCAAAAAAAGCTTAGTAGTAAAATTTTGGGTGCAAATTCAAGCCAGCAAAAATAAATTAGTTTTAAATTAGTTTAGAAAAAAAGAATGCGACGAAAAAAGAGGGATCAAATAAAAATACTAAATAAAATATAAATTTGAATTATTTTGTTAAAATAATTCAAAGTTTAAAGTGCGCAAATTTTGAATTATAAAGATATATTAAAAAAATTATGACAATTATTTAGAATAGGAGCAGTTTAAGAAAATTATGAACAAATTTTGAAATTCCAGACATTTTTACATTTTTCCCTGATTTTTCCCGGTTTCCATGACCAATTTTAATTTCCCTGATTTCCAAGTTTTCCAGATCTGTGGCAACCCTAATATTTTTATGCATTTGATATCGGGACACTATTGCATTACTTGATGAAATGATATGAATACTTGCAAGCGTTACGAACATTAAGTGGAACGCACCCAATAGGTCTCTTAGAGATCCACCTCTTTCCGCTTAATTTTTAATTATTTTAATGAATTTTTTCGCATTTAGTATCGATTTTCTTGATAGAGTCCTAAAACATAAATAAATATTTTAAAAAGTAGGCCATTATAAATTTGTATGCAAAAAAAGTTTTGTGACTGAAGACTTTCTTTTCAAATGTTTGCCATTTTTATAAAAATAGATATTTCGAAATATTCGTATATATGTATGTACGTACTTCTTTAATAAATACTATGTAGTACTATGTAGAAAATAAAAATTTTTGGTTTTTATTTCAATTCCAACAGAGATTTTTGTAATGCCGATTTGATAAATGAGCAATCAATGAAACAGTTCCAATATCATAATTTTATTTAAAAAAATGAATATACAATTTTATTCCTAAAGAATTTTATTATAAAAGAGTCAAACAAACTTTTCATTACTTCCATTTTTGTTAAAAAAAGTTCCCAAAGTTACCTATTCTTTACTAGAATTTTTTACACATGTGAATTTTGAGATATTTTAAGATTTCTCATTTTTAATTTTTGAAGAAAATTAATAAAATCTGAAAAAGTTCAAAGTATTTTTCAGAAATCTTCTTAAATTTAAAATATAAAAAGTTTTTGAAAATATGATGAGAATTTTTTTCACCGGGGATTGTTGTAAAGAATATATATGTATACATTGTTTTCACTGATTTAGTATAAAATATATATGTGTGTTATACACATTAATAATTAGGACAGTCATATCATTACATTATATATGATATACAATATATAATTAAAAAATATTCTGTTTGTATGTGTGTAACTACTGCAATACGACATATGAAATAACTATTAATCTTTTTTTATATATATTTTATATTTATATATGAACTATGTCCATTTCTATCAACGTAGAGATTAATTTTAATCTCAGTTTAATTTCTCTCTTTTTTTCCTAATTCATAAAATTGGAAAAAAATAAATTCAATCGAGATTAAAGTTAAATTTACATTGGGAGCTACGATCATTACCTAACAAAAAATATGTTTAAGAATATTGTATATGACATACAGCCATGTGCAAAAGTATTAGGCACTTACGATTTTCTCATTTTACGAAAAGTTAAATATCTCGGCGAAAAAAAAATCTTAGGAAGGTTTTCGACTATGCTTCTTACATCTGTGTTTAAATCTTTTGTTTACGATATTTTGTTAAGTATTAAAATTGAAAATATATTGATATCTTTGCAATATTTTTGTTTTACTTTTAAAGCGTTTTATTTTACTTAAGAACAAAATATCGTAGACAAAAGATTCAAGCACAGATGTAAGAAGCGTAGTCGAAAACCTCCCTAAGATTTTTTAAAATTTTGTTTGCTGATGTTTCATTGAACTGCTTTAAAGTAAGACAAAAATATTGCAAAATTAAAATCATTTTTCAATTTTATGTAACTTCGGAACAAATAGTAGACAAAAGATTCAAACGCAGATTTAAAGCCCTATTTTTATGCTTTAAAATGCTTTTATGCTTTTTATGTTTTAAAATTATCGAAAACCTGTCTGAGATTTTTTTTCGTCGAAATATTTAACTTTTCGTAAAATGCGAGAAAATCGCAAATGGTTAATACTTTTGCACATGGCTGTATATTCTTTTGCAGTCGATAACTCTTGTATTTGTACTTATATAACATCGTGAATGTGATCTTCATGCTGTAAATGCTTTGAAGTATTTTTTGATAAAAAAAAAAATCGTAAAATTCTTTCTTCTGATTGGTCAATGAAGCTGAATGGTATTTTCAGCATTAAGTGGATCACACCTTTTAATTGTATGAAATGAGAATGTTACAAACAAGATAGTTTCTGAAGTTCCTTTTTAAATGATATTCAGTTCAGATATTTTATATTTTAATACTTTGAATGTGAATTATTATGCTACATGTTAAAAAAAAAGTTGAAATGCTATTTTTATCACAACACAATAAAATGTCATGTAGGAATATAATAATAAATGAAAATTAAAAAAATATGAAAAAAGAAATTGGCAATAATATTTTTTCCTGATAAAGACAGGAGGAACAATAACGTGAGCAAAAGGAAAATATACTTTTATAAAAATCTATCGCTGTTAAGAAAAATAATTATTTTATATTATTGTAATCCCCTACAGCACAAAGTTGCACAAAAGTTGCAGCAATATTGCAGAGATTTTGCAGCAATATTGGGATAATCTAGATAAATTCTTTCAGTGGGACACGAAGAATAGTTTATATAAAATCATTTAAAAATGATATATTAAATATATACGTATAAAACATGATTCTATGTCTAGCATATAATATGCGACAATCATATTAGCAATCTGTGGTACATGAATAAAATTGATACTTGCACCATTTACAGATACTTTGCAACAAACGATATGGCTTGAATACCGTAAATAGATATATAAATGCGATGTAATTTTCATTACCCTACAGGCTATACAACTCCATTCTTTGGAGGTGTAAATTTTACTAAACGCGTCAGCATAGTGGTGATGCATGGAATTTGTTTCTGCTGATGCATAGTCATGTTGTCGGGCGTGTTGGACTCAAAATCCACAGCAACGCGTTGGCATACAAATGTCAGCATAGTCAATAAATCATAACGAGTACCGTTATCGCGTAATTCTACGCACAATGCCTGCATAAACCAGGATCCACGGCTGGTGTTCCTCCAGGAATAATAACCTAACAATTTTCAAAAAAATTTTAAATATTCAAAAATCAATTTTGAATATTTAAGTTGGGCAATTTGCCTTTCATAGAATTTTAGTTTTCCATGATTTAATATTCAGATAATATATATAATACCTGGGATAGTTGAGTAGGCAATGAGGAAGTCCGCTTGAGTAGGAATGCGAAATATCGAGGATGGATATCCATCTGTTTCGGTACGCTCTTTAAGAGTAATGCCCGGGTCTAGCTTATCACCCTGGCAAGCTTGAATAAAGAATAACTTAGGTTTACCAGCAAGACTCTGACATTTATCGGCAGTAAAATAATGCCATAGAGAATCCGCTTTGTATGCACCATCATGAGCATAAAGCAATCCAAGTTCGCCGTGACTTAATACAGTTATCACTAAGCAATCGTGCTCAGAATGATCCATTTCCGCAACTGTGAAAACAATAATGCTCGTTACATATTTTTATTATATGATATTTTTACAAAACAATATTTGATGCTTCCCAAACAGTGAACATTTTTCTTAAAATCCTGCATATAATTTTTAGAGATTTTAGAGATTTTTATGTAATTTCAGAATTTATTTTTCTTACAGTTTCATAACTTTTCAGAAATTTTCTCAGATAAATTAAATAATTAACAATTATACAGTCA
>NW_012130127.1:375190-382243 GCF_000143395.1 Atta cephalotes | reverse complement strand
ATTTTAATACAATAAACCATGGTGGAAGAAATCCAACTATGATTTCTTCTACCATTGTATTAATTTATTGTTTATTGTATTAAAATTTTAGACTGTATATTACATTTTAATTTATCTGAGAAAATATCTGAAAAGTTATGAAACTATAAGGTTTATATATAAGGAAGAAATAGTTGGATTTCTTCTACAAATAAAGAAAGACTAATGAGAGTACAGCGCAAATAGAAAGGCGCGAGTTATGATATAAAAATTTTTATTACTTTACAAGAATGGTCATCAATATTACAAATTGTTTCGAATCACTTTGGGCTTTTCTTCAGCAATGAAATTACAGACATTTCGAAAAGTAGTGTAACAAAATGAAGTTACTCACAGATTGACAAAAATGAAATTATTTTTAATCCGATAAAATTCATGATGAAATTAGATAAGGTTTTATTAATATTATACATTTGCAAATTAATGTGAACAAATTTTTATCGGTATCATGTTAAACTATCAGTCTAATATCTATTTGTTATCGCTTTGAATCGATCAAATATTTGAACTGAAACGTAGATCACACAGTAAAACAATTAAGAATATTCAAAATTAAATAAAAATCAATCCATAAAATTAATTTATAATGTAGTCATATATAAAACAAATTTTATTATAAATTATAGCGAATTTGATAATACGCATTAATGCATATAAAGCCGTTATATTGATTTAACTATTACACTGATTTAACTATTACGTAAAATAAGATGCAAGTATTCAAATTATATTTATTATTCGAATTATATGTATTTCGAATTATAAAACAGATTTTATTTAACAGCATAATAAAATGTATTGAGGATTTCATACTTTAATTCATTTTTATATTTATATTAAATCTATACTTTTACATCAATGTATGTACGATAGCTTTAATGTACACATCGGAATTAAATGAAGTCCACTCTTCTGAATATGTCTGAAATCAATCTCAGAAATCAAATATTTATTAAAAATCGTTCGATATCCAAAACTTGGACACGCTCATAATCGAAATCATAATTACAATTAATTCTATGATTCGTAACCACTGCCTGACTAGTTGTGTTCCATTTGATATAAATGCGGTATTCATACAGGGTGTTCATAAAATCTGACTCAGGCTCTACATCTCAGAAACGATTATAGATATGGAAAAATGTTTATACAAATTCATAAGATATTAAGGGAGACATGATGAAAATATGAACTTTATCTTGATTATCAATACAATGATAGACATATCAGATATTAATGGTTTAACATGTTGCTGACAAAAATTCAATATTCAATATATTCAATATATCAACTTGCGAATTTATAAAATTAATAATTATATGCAAAAATCTTCGATATGTTTTCGTTCTTATTATATAATTTTATTAGATGCTATCTCATTTTTGTTAATCTGTGAATAACTTTAATTTGATAGATGATTGCTGAACTATCTTCAAAATAAAGATAAAAACTATATAAAAATTCCCGAGATAATAAATTCAAAAATATAAACAAATGATAAATGAACATTGGGAATTGGCACAGTAAACTGTACGTAATTCAGCTTTAAAAAGAGACTTTTCTTACATAATCAAATGGAAATAGAATAGGTTTCAAATACGTATGGATGTTTCTAGCCTTCTTCAGCAAATAGCAACTCTTACGATAGAACCATGCAGATTTATTACAAGAAGAGAAATTTATAAGGTCGTAATCATTGTGCGACAAACAATCCTCCATTAGAGATCCAATCTCTAGTTACCAAGCTGGATGGTAAAATGACTGAAATCTTTCAGTTATAATAATTAAATAGATTCGGTGAGAAAATTTTTTTTTAAAAACGGAAGGTTATCATATCCTACAATGATATAGTCGTGGATAGAATTCGCGTGAATTTTTGTCAAGATGTTGATATATAATATATAAGACATAGTCAACAATTTTAAGTTCCATGTCCGGAAATTTTTCGATGGTAGTGTATATAAATTAAATAGTTATGAGTAATTACAATAAATATAATAATTATTATAATATATATAATAATTATAATAAATATAATTACAATTACAATCATTTATAAATATCACGATCAATTATAAATATAATTATATATTTTTTTCACATTGTATCATCTGAAAACTCATAGTATGACTCGGGAAAATAAAAACACAAGTTGAAAACATATACATTATCCTGCTCTCAGAATTATTCATTGTAAAACAAAATTGTTGTTGATGTGGTTTGAGGCTGTTGAAATGCTATTATATAGTTCTCCGTATAGAAAAATTAAAAAGCTATAGAGAAGACTATTTAGAGATAAAATTATGATTCTAAAATTTCTAATTTTATATAATAGCATTCCAACAGCCTCGCATCAACAATAGCTTTGACTTAGTTAACAAATTAAAGAAACAATTTTTGTTTAATTTCTTTGCATGTGGTTTCCCTTTTTATTAATGTACCTACCGATCTAGTTGTAGAGCATTTCTTTGTGATCGAGCTTTATCTTAAATCAAATTAACATATCTGAAAATAAATTCCTGGAGGCTTGTCTTAAACTCAACTTTTTTTAAATTTGATTGGTCGCAAAATTTGGCACACCGATAATTATATAATTCTCCCATGTTCCCGGTTGATTTAGTCATACAAGATTTGGAAAGGAGGGTGCTGAAAACATTTAACTTTGAGATATCGTTTTATTACAGATACGTTGATAACATAGTTATGGCGATATCGTTGACGATGACTCAAACTGTGATGACCGTACTAGAACGATTCAACTCTTATCACCCAAAACTTACAATTCACGTTAGAAATAAGCAATAATAAAATTAACTTTTTTAGGTACTGCCATCATCAATTCGAAAAAATTATTTTCGATTGGTATCAAAAACCTACTTTCTCAGGGAGACATCTCCATTTCTTGTCTCAGCATCCTTTGAATTAAAAAAGAGGTACAATTATAGGCTTAGTAGATAGAGCTTTCCTCATTTCATATCCGATGTTCTATCAAAAAAATTTGGAATTCATCATTAATATTCTTTGGATAACGATTATTCACTGAAGTTTATTTTTGACACAATTAATAATAGAATTAAAAGCTTAATTATCAACAAAAAAAATTTCTATCATTAAAGACAATAATTCTTCATCAGAAACTGTTGCTAGAAAACTATGGTTTACCATACATCAATAATATTTCTGATAAATTTAAAACCATTACTAAAGATTTAGGCTCCAATCTTTTTTTTAGCATCAACAACTTTCAGAGGATAATCAAGCTCATAAGGATCCTCTTCTCAGGTCGTCTAAAAAGAACGTCTACAAAATTTCTTGTAATAACTGTAATGCAACTTATGTTGAACAGACATGCAGACAATTAAAAATCAGAATCTCGAAACATAGATACAAGAATCATATCTGCAGAAACACATCTACACTTTCGGTAGATGTAATCGAACATAGGTTACAGCATGGTCACGATTTTAATTAGGAAGAAGTGGACATTTTAGATACTGAGCGCATCTATAATAAAGGATATCAGAGAAAATATATATCAAAAAACAAAGAATATTAATCGACAAATGGACACTGAATTTTTTGATCAAACTTATTGTACCTCTCCTCAATAATTTTTAATAGAGATATAACTTGCTACAAAAATATAGCTTACACATATTATAACTTACTATAACTCATCAGTTATTGTTTACAATAATTTATTCTCGTGACTTTAGTGAAGAAATCAATTATACTTGCCAGTTGAATTTAACTTTCAGACTGAACAAATAGTTCCTCAATATCGGAATTCTAGTAGTTTAATAAAAATATAGAATGCTGTTTTTATATTCTTTTTTGTATTTATATTTTATAATTCACTGACTATGTCTCATGTATATCAAAATCTTGATAAAAATTCACGCAAATTATGTCCATGATTACGTTCATTGAGATGATGAGTCTTCCGTTTAAAAAAAAAAATTTTTCTCACCAAACCTATTTAACTCTAGTATTCATGAATTTAACGTACCTTATGTGATTTTTTTACATTGCTTTAACTTTTTCATAATATAATTTGAAGACTCGGCTTGAGGCTGGAAAAAAAACTTTAACTGTCCATAAATATAACCCTACAAAGGTTTTATTTTTTGCATTATTCTTGATGTGAAAATTCAAAGAGAGTACTGGGACCCACATTAGCGTGTAAGTTTTCGATGTTCTGGATATTCCTTTATTTTTTATTAACTATATGTTTACTGAGTTTCGGATAATATAAAAGTAAATACACGAAAATGTAGAATTATATTTCAATATAATAAATAGTAGAAATTTTATAATTTCTGTCAATCTTCGGATATCGCTCGGCCAGGGCGGATTTATTGCTTTAGAGCGAGCGTGTTGCATCATCCTCTAAACTAAATCCTAATAAACTTAATTATACATACTATAATAATATTTATACATATACAATCCTTTATCTACTTATATTATTACTCTTTTATATTGTTCAAATAATAATAAAATTTTATTTATTAATTGTAAACTTAAAATATATAGATTCTTCAAAAATGTCGATTTTCGATAATTCAAATAATTATACTTTTTTGAGCGATTCATATCATATTATTTTTTTTGTTAGTTCAAAGAATCAATTAAAAAAATCTTACGAGTTTTTGTTTGAACATTAAATTTAAAAATTTGAGAATTTTTTAATCCAAAGTAGTCATTTTTTGCAAATTTTTCCAATAAAATTTCTTTGAAGCATTATAATTAATTGAAAATTAAATATTTATTTGATCATATTTATCTATGTCTGACTTCATATTTATCTTTGTCTAACTTCGAGATATAAATTTCACACGTTTTGAGTTAAAAAATACGTATTTAGTCCAGAAGCGTAACAAAGTTGCAGGGTTTCACAAATCCTAGCTGTTAGCAAGAAAGTAATCAAAAATAACAATACTATACTAGGGTTAATTTATTATAACTGAAAAATTTCAATCATTTTACCATCCAGCTCGGTAATTGGTGAGATTGATTTTCTAACGGAGAATTGATTGCCGCACAATGATTACGAGCTTATAAACTTCTCTTCTTGTAATAAATCTGCATAGTTTTATCGTAAGAGTTTCTATTTACTGAAGAAGGCTAGAACGTTAGCCGAAACATGTACACTATGCCAATTTCCAATTGCCCGTTTGTCATTTGTTTATCTTCAAAATTTCTGTAATTTTATTATTGAAAAAACTCCTAAGCGAGCCGAAATATACAATTTGATATATCGATAATATCATCTTTTTTGTAAAATAATAAAAATTTTTACGGTAATTATGCACAATAAGATCTTTTTCGACATTTTTCGGCTACAAGAATGTGGGTATAAAAAAAGTGATGAAAGAAGACAATATTAAAAAAAGAAAAGGTTAAAATGAGAAATTGCGTCATATAGATATCCCCGGATGTAGGACACGACTTCCAGCTAATTGGCGTCACTCACTCTAGACTGCTAATGTTGATAACAATCTTTGTTATGACTTAGATAGCGATAATTAATCGGCGAAGGTCAAAAAATATAATCTATTTTTTTAATCATTTATTTCCAATATAGCAAGGACTATCTCAGTGCTATATTAGCACTAGTGGCTAACCTAAGCTATGCCTAGGAGCAAATTTAAGGAACAGCATTTTTTGAAAAGAAATTCTAAAAGATAACCATTTTTTTTAGATACGAATGATTGAAAAATTTTCCATCAATTATTAGAAGTTTGTTCGCTTCACTACTTTTACCACAGGTTCTATTTACTCCAACAAGCACGTTGAGTAAAAAAAAAACTGTATATATGAGATGAAAATAGAAGAAATAATATCATCGATGATGTAACACTTACCAACGCCAGCGCACTCAATGGATGTGCAATTCATGCTAATAAAAGACAATCCCTAATTCTTATTAAGCTAGATAGGCATCACATCTCTTTTTGACACTCGATTTTATCGATAGTTTCGTAAAATAGGTGAAGTAACTTACTTTCTATATTCTTTCTTTCGCAAAAATGAATATTGGTGTAAACATTGCACGAAAAAAGCTGGCTGACTTTTCTCAGTTCACTCTCTTGTTCTATGTTTTTTTATCAGCACATTTCGAGCGCGAAAATAAATAGAAGCCTTTTTTTTATTCTTCCGACTACATTGGTTGTTCAATGGGGACGGCAAATATTTCACTGTCTAAGGACGGTAAAAACTGTAATCCAGACCTGGATCTTTATTCTTGAAAATAAAACGAAAAACTAGAAAGCAACTATAGCATGTAACATATATTGTAATATTTCTCTAAATTTTCGTATAAATTTCTTTTTAAGAATAGAGATCCTGGACTCCAGGTCCCTCCTCTCCGCCTAGAGGCGTACGATTCCATGCGAAGTGAGATTTACTCTATCTCCCCTCTGCCTAGGGGCGCGCGAACTTCCACACGAAACGAGATCTACTCCATCTCCCCTCTGCCTAGGGGCGCGCGAACTTCCACACGAAACGAGGTCTACTCCATCTCCCCTCTCCCAGCCTAGAAAAGCATTACTTCACACGAAGCGAGATTACATCCCCCTGCTTAGAAAGTCGGACACTTCTAGACAGAGGAGATGGGGTGGACTCGTTTCGCGATGGAAAGTCGAACGCACGTAATAAATAAATCACTAGAAACTACACTGGAAAAACAATTTAAAAAATAGGTAAATTATATATTTTTCGATCTCTCCCGATTGATTATTTCTATCTGAGTAGTAACAAAGATTGTTATCAACATTGCAACTGAAAAATATTAAAATTCAAAAAGGTTCTTTTTGCACATAATTATCATTTTTACATCAAACTTGCTTTCTATCCGCGCTATACTTATATTATTATTAACTTTGATTTTTTGTTATAATTCTCAGATTTTTTTACATAGGAATTGGAACATTTTTTGGAGGTGCTGAGAAAATTGACATCTTTTTTTTAGAATTCTTCATATATATATATATATATATATATATATATATA
>NW_012130127.1:365193-370721 GCF_000143395.1 Atta cephalotes | reverse complement strand
CACACACACACACACACACACACACACACACACACACACACACACACATACACACACACACACAAGAGATGTAACTCTTTCCTATATCTCGAATCATTCAGAAATTGTTCAGGTGGCCCGGGACTTTTGGCGAGCACTGTATGCACAATTATAAAAGTATATTAAAAATATACACGGTATTAAAAAAAATCATTTAGCATTATATGACATAATTCACTAAGATTTTTTTACTCATTGTCAGTATGATGTATAGGTATAACTATACATCATAGTGTGCCCCTATTAGTGTGCTTTTGTATTTCGATAAATCGTAAAGAAAACTAGCAGAAAAAAATAAGAAAAAATATTTTTTTTGTTAAATTGTTAGATTATTGATATATGTTTATTAAATTTGTTAGATTATTAATGCATACGATACCGAAGAAATAATATTTTATTTTTTGAGTATTTAACTATTTTAAATATTTTTCGAAAAATATAAAGAATTTATATGGATTCAGAAATACGTATCGCAAGATTTTAAGATTGTTCCTATTAATGTGCCCTGTATTGAAAAATTCAAAAACTGGACTAAAATCGAACCGAAAAACATTTTCGATTCGATTATCAGTCCATTAGCTTATATAATATGAATCTGATTATTGGTTTCAATTACGGTCTGGTCCGAGTCACTATCCACAATAGAAACTATAATTTGTGCCGCCAAAATATGAAGTTTTACATTTCGCGCTCCTACCATTCCTTCAAAAATTACCCTCGATCCTTATTAGACTTAAAAGTTATACTCTTCGCCACGATCAGTCGCTACTTCCACAACAGAAGCGGTATAATTTGTGCCATCAAAATATGAAGTTTCAGATTTGTGCTTTCGTCGTTCGTCCTGCCGAAATAGTTATGGAGTATAAGAATCGACTATGAATACCGGCCAACAACATTGCTAACAACTTTGAAATAAATGTAAAATAAGAGAAGTATGAATGTGATAAAGTAAGTGATGTATGGGAAGCTGTGATATATTGTAGATAATGTAGAAGATCTGTGAAGAATGCTGAAACTATGAACTATGAAAGAAACTATGAACTACGACAAGATGGGAACAAAGAATTAAGAAAGGAAAGGAAGAAAAGAAGGAAGATATGAGAATGAAAGTAATTAGAATAAGGAATAAAAAATAAGAGAATGGAAAGAAAAGAGGGTGTAAAAAGTAGACAGAAAAACAGATGTTTAGATTTAATTATAACTGTATATGATACAAGAATGAATTGATAAGTGAGATAGAATTTTCTTTTGTAAATCAAATCTGCTTCTTGGCTTTCAATATACTGAAGTAAATATATTCTGTTCTATTATACAATGTCTAAAGGATGTCTTATTAATGACTTTAAATGTTTAATGTCTTTAAGATAATTATACTCCAACTATGCGAATCAACGATAGATTCAAACATGTTGTCTTTAAATTTCAAATATAACGTTATGTAAAAATAAAACGAAGTATTTTATTAGGTGTACAACTTTGCTTCCGCCGTTTTTTTTCCGAAATTCGAGACTTTATTGTAAAAAACTGGTTATACATTTATGATTCAAAGTATGAAAGATGGGAGAAAGTATTGTCCATCGCTGGCCACTACTTTCTCCCATCTTTCGGGTAGCGTACGAATCCCGCGTCGAAAAAACTGATCATCTTTTGAGGCTATCCACGAATCGATCCAATTTTTTACTTCTTCATAAGACCGGAAGTGCTGGTCAGCCAGGCCATTGATCGAAACAAGTGATAGTCAGAGGGAGCAACGTCTGGAGAATATGGCGGGTGGGGTAGGACTTCCCATTTCAACGTTTCCAAGTATGTCTTGACCACTTTCGCAACATGGGGTCGAGCATTGTCATGCTGCAAAATCACTTTATCGTGTCTCTCGTTGTATTGCGGCCATTTGTCTTTCAATGCTCGGCTCAAACGCATCAATTGCGTTCGATACCGATCGCCTGTGATTGTTTCAGTCGATTTTAACAGTTCATAATACACTACACTGAGCTGGTCCCACCAAATACAGAGCATGACCTTGGACGTCAAAATCACCGTTCTTGAAGCGTTGAAACCACTCACGACACGTTCTTTCACTAATAGCGGCCTCACCATAAGTATTTGAGAGCATTCGATGAGCCTCAGCCGCAGATTTCTTCATATTGAAGCAAAAAATTAAAACCTCCCGCAAATGACGAGAATTTGGCTCGTAAACTGACATTTTCAATCGAGAATAACTTTATGATGCAGACACAAATCGACTAATGTTTCTATGGAGTTATGTTGACAGATGCCCAAGTTTATTGTATGACGTCTATGATCTATTTATTTCGATCACCACTTACCGCTAAAGCCATCTATAGGAAAACGGCGGAAGCAAAGTTGTACACCTAATATATACTTACAATATTAAATCATAATAAAATAAAGTAATTTAAGAAAAAAAGGAAATCTCCGTATCATATAGTAAATAAAAGGAATTAGATAAATAAGAGGGATTAGATCGCGGCAACGTCGCATTTTTACGCAGATGAATATACGTGTAGGCATAAGTTATCTGTCAAAATATTTGTACGAAAGAAAAAATGTCCTAACAATTATAAAGGAAAAATATATTAAAAGTACATTTTTAGAAAAAAAAAAGTGTAAAATGGCTCTCATGAAGAAATGACAAGAATGCGAAAGACTTCCTTATCGATTCTCGAAAGTGCGATATTGCCATATCTAATAGATGTTCTCAAGTCTCAGTTCTCAAGAAAATATAAATGTATAAAATCAAGATTTTTTATTGACTCAAAATATTTATATGCGATGTTGTTACATGAGTTTCCTCACGAATTTAACTATTTGAGACTTGTTTTTCATTAAATTTTTAAATGTGATTTCGAGGCTATATGAAAATTCGAGTCGCATCACAGCAAAAATAGCTACGCTATAATAGTAGATGTAGAAAAATCTGCGATGTTTGATCAATTATCAAAAATGAGACAATTTGAACTCATCTTTTATAGGCATATGTATTAATATCTAAATTACAATACTTGCTATGGTAAACATTTTTTTCAAAATTTCTCTATAATTTTATAATTTTCTCATATTTTTTTATACGAATTGGAGAATCTACATCTTTTCTCAGAATTTTTCATATATGTTAATTATGAAATATCGTAAGATTTTTAAGATTTTTTTTGTAAGTATAATTTCTGATGAAATGTTGCAGTCTAAAAATTTTGAAAATACTTTTTAAAAATTATGGAATGAGAAATTTCAGAATAGTTTAGATTCACTTGTATGAGAAGTTCTGAGAGAAGACTGTAAACTTTCCGAATTTTTCTGAATATTTTTGAAAAATGTTCCAATTCATATAAAAATTATGAGAAAAATTTTCACCAGAATGAGACGAAAATTTCAAGACATTCTTGAATAATGCATTTTGGGATATAACTTATACCATAAAGGCCAATCTACATCTATCGTAACATTGCGATTGTAAGCGGTTGTTTTTCTAAGAAATAAAACTACCATAAACATTCTCTACATAAGATCGTAACGCAACTAATAATGAAATAGAATGTTAGAGCTGAATAACGTCGTATTGCTTTTTTATCATGGAAAATAATGAATCTGAAAAAACATTATCGAAAGTGATGAACCGGTCTATCAATCGACCTCGCAATTCGCGGAATTCACCTAACCTCATTCTTATTGACTATTGTATCGCAAGACAAGCGTAATCATAAGAATTGAAGTTAAATCAATTATTGTAACGAACTTACGATAGCTATTACGATGAGCGTTACGATCATCGTAAGGAGCTTACGATAGATGGTAACATGTTTTATGTTCTAATATTGGATATGGATCTTGTTATGTTACATAAACCAATTACGAAATGCTTAGAAAAACTGCTACATGATATCTCATATTAGACACTATATGAGACACTATTCAGCGAAAGATTAATTTGAAATAGGTTAAGAATTGTACATATTTACAAATCGATGGAAGTTAACCCATCCATTCAATGCGATTTGACAACTCCTTTCGAGCAGTCTCCTAATAAATGATACTGGCTGCATTCGGAAAACGTCGCTCGAAATTAAAATTAAATATTAAACAAGGACAGATAATAAATCGGAGGCATCCGAGCGATGTTTCCAGATATGGTCACTGCGTATCAAACAATTTGATCTATATCTCTCATCTATATCTCTCATACACGATACGTGTATATCAGTTCCAATATTTTTCTTTGTTACAATACTAATATCGAGTCCAATTAGATACATATATATATGTATGTATCCCACATAATACAGTTAAATATTATTAAATTTTGAAATGTAAATAATTACAATGCTTTGTATAGATATTTACGACGATGGTTTACATTGTATGGCGAATTATGTGATACGCATGCTTCGAGCCACAAGTAGACGCGATTCGAGTACGACTCATATCAATTCGTATATACATACCTGCCAAATGATCCGAACGCATCCCCAACATCATCAATTTGCACGCCATTATTCATGCTGTTGTTGTCAGTAGAACACATATCGTGAATTTTGTATCTTATTATCAAGAGAAAGAGTCTATTTCTCACTGCGCAATTTTTGCGATCGCTTCGTTTAGTTTCGTCTACAAAGAATGTATCGTGACAATCATAGACATGCACTTCAATAATACTGATGCCGATTACTGAAACGTATAGAACTTGGACTTGGAAATCCAGGACGCGTTTTTCTGCGCATGCTCAGCGAGCCAGTAGTGGTGCATTGAATGCATCCAGAAGCACGATCGCTTACTGAGCTCAGTGAGCTCTTGCATCTGATTGGTATATTCCATTAGATCTAAAAATATAGACCAAATAGATACAAAAGCTCACTAAGTGCTCAATAAGCTCTTTCATCTGATTGAATGGAATATGATCTCATATTCCAATAGATCCGAAAATATAAACCAACAGGTGCAAGAGCTCGTTAAGCGCTGAATAAGTGATTATAGTACTCGTATTCACAGGATACGGTCAACGCGATGCTACAAATGCTTTAAAGCAATTTTTTATTAGTAAATTTGTAAAATTCTTTTTTCTAATCAACCAAACGCTTCAAAGCATTTGTAGTGAGACTTTGACCGCAGCCATAGTCAGGCCTTATATTTAAGGTTTCCATAAATTTATTTTTAGATACTCTATAAATTATTTCATTGGCTGCTGAGCATCTAAAGAAAAATTTAAAGAAGCCTTAAGTATAAGGTCTAACTATGAATACGGGCATAAATGCACCCAGGTTATGTTCAGATTCCCACTCGAATGCCACCCAAGTATCATTCTATCCTTGTTACTTATCAAACGTAAACAAGGATAACGTGACACTCGGAGAACACCCGGGAATCTGAACACGAGCTAATAGGTTCAAAAGTACGATCGTTCACTGAATGTTCAGTGAGCGCTGGCCACTGAATTATATATATATATATATATATATATATATATATATATATAT
>NW_012130127.1:356780-362726 GCF_000143395.1 Atta cephalotes | reverse complement strand
ATCCAATTTTTTACTTCTTCAAAGACCGGAAGTGCTGGTCAGCCAGGCCGTGTGCCATTGATCGAAACAAGTGATAGTCAGAGGGAGCAACGTCTGGAGAATACGGCGGGTGGGGTAGGACTTCCCATTTCAACGTTTCCTAGTATGTCTTGACCACTTTCGCAACATGGGGTCGAGCATTGTCATGCTGCAAAATCATTTTATCGTGTCTCTCGTTGTATTGCGGCCGTTTGTCTTTCAATGCTCGGCTCAAACGCATCAATTGCGTTCGATACCGATCGCCTGTGATTGTTTCAGTCGGTTTTAATAGTTCATAATACACTACGCTGAGCTGGTCCCATCAAATACAGAGCATGACCTTGGATGTCAAAATCACTGTTCTTGAAGCGTTGAAACCACTCACGACACGTTCTTTCACTAATAGCGGCCTCACCATAAGTATTTGAGAGCATTCGATGAGCCTCAGCCGCAGATTTCTTCATATTGAAGCAAAAAATTAAAACCTCCCGCAAATGACGAGAATTTGGCTCGTAAACATTTTCAATCGAGAATAACTTTATGATGCAGACACAAATCGACTAATGTTTCTATGGGGTTATGTTGACAGGTGCCCAAGTTTATTGTATGATGTCTATGATCTATTTATTTCGACCATCACTTACCGCTAAAGCCATCTATAGAAAAACGGCGGAAGCAAAGTTGTACACCTAATATTTATAATTTATTTTTATTAATTTTCATAAAGTTTAAATTATTTCATTGCAATATTAGATTTATTCGCGTCGCATGCTTTAATATACTCCAATATGTTCTTATAATAGCACTTATTCATTTCAACAATTCGTCGGATTGTGATGCGAATTAATCTAGTGAGTTTTGACAGAGAAATTTTGACAGAGTCAAAAAAAAATGAAAAGAGAAAGAAGTTTAGGCAACAATCATGGCAACGCTAACTTACTTATTTCACGCATGAGCACTTCATTTTGGCCTACACTAAAATCAAACCGACAGAGTTGCACTACTGTATATACTATGCTCAGGCACGCAGCACACAGCTTTATGTTGATGCTTTGCACATTTTATAGTCACGCGATTTTATAATTTTTCAAAGTAATCTTTCAAATATACACACATGATGATCTTGCTGACACGCGTTTCATTAAAGAACACTACACGTAAGTGCACCTGAAAACTTTTAATTAAATTATATTATATTGATGAAATTAAAATGGCACTGATTAATTGTCACGATTTTCTATGCTTTACAATGGAGATGCCCATTCCAATAGAGGGTACGTTACCAAAATCCGGACAAATCGAACAATTTCTTTAAACAAAATATTTTTAAAATTAAATACAAAAAATCCTTTTACATGGCACTTGAAGGATTTCTGTAAAGCACAATTATTCGATATAGTCTCCCCATTAGCTTGAATAACAACCTCTATTCTCGATCTGAAGCATTCGCACGCTCGCTGTTCATGCCGACGAATGCTGCTTCAATAACGGTCCTTAGTGACATCACATTGGAATGCTGAGACTTGTTTGTGACCCTTTCAATTACGCTCCATACGTAATAGTCCAAGGAATTAAATCTGGGCTACTGGGAGGCCAGAATTTTTTGGACCAAAACATCGACGTTGTCTGAGAGCCAAGTTTGAATCGAATGATTCGTATAAGCCGGTGCACCGTCCTGTTGAAAAACGTATTCCGGATGCTACAGTTTCTATCTACGGCTTTACTATACCCATCAGAATGCGCAATGATTGCCCTGGATTATCCGAAATCAGCGCTCGAGGCCTTTCAACGACTGCAGTGCGTTCTTTCGAGTGAATTCTTCCTCGCTAGCATATTGGAACCTTCGTTAGACTGTTCTAAAGCCATATATTTTATCACGTCATAAATGGTTAATCTCGGGTATCCAAAGAACCGAATTATTTCCATTGCTGAGTACCCAACGCGAAGGCCTTCGATGATCGCGGCTCTTCGATTATACTTTATACTTGGTTTCAATATTGCAGCTATTTTGAGAATATAGGAACAAGGAACAGAGAACAGAAAAAAAGGCTCTGCACAATAAAAGGAATAGGGAACAGAGAATAAAAATTTCAACCTATCAGAAATCATGTATTGTGGAATACACAGTTTCTGATAGATTGAAATTCTTATTCTCTGTTCTCTGTTCCTTGTTTCTTTTGTGAGCCCCTAACGGTTTATTAGAAGCATCAGACTTTCTCGGACGCCAACAACAACCTCTGGCGAAGGCACAATAGCGGAAAATTTAAAGTGAAATTTATCCGGATTTTGGTAACGCACTGTATATAATTCAATGACGCTGACATCTGAATTTGCATAGAGTCCCTTTAATAAAAGTCAAGTGAAAAACGCTGATCACGTGATTGATCAAATTTCGAATCTCTTTAAACGCCACCATTTGCGGATACTTTCGATGTAAATCTGTGAATTGGTGTCAGCAACTGTTTCGTGATGTAGAAGGCGCAAATGCGAAATCAGACTTGACTCCTGCACACAGAACGCGGCAACACTTGCCGCGCAGTGGAAGTAATATTATATCATTTCTAGAAATTTTGCATGATAAAGCCTACTTAAGAATATAGAATTATTGGTTAGTGCGATAACTTCCGCCATGCTTAAGATCCTTATTAGATATAGATATGCTTCTTCTTCTGAAATTGACAACGGATACTCGAAAGGATTCTTCCTTTTATCTGATTAATTTAGTGTAAACTATTAATTTTTTTCTAGTTTCTACATTGTTCACTTCGGCCTAGCGGCAAGCTATCATGGAAATTGCAATTGAGATTGCGTTCTGTTATTCACTACGAAAAAAATTTACGTTACAAATACTTTACAAAATCTTAAAAATTTTAATTATAGGAAAAAGTTTGGTTGGTGATTGAAAATAGAATCTCCTACATTAATTTAACTTCGATAAATATATCTGTTTAAATGCTACCAACACTACGCTAGGATCGTTTATGGAACTTGCTAATGCTATTGCACTATTGGCTCCAAGAACAGCATTGGTAGTGTTTGCGTCCATAGCGAATAGTATCTCCCCGAGAACGCATCCATAGTGTCCTAGTTTCCACCGAGGGTTTAAACCAGATCAGAATGTTAGAACCAACTACAGTCGAGTATTTTCCTGTTGCAGTCCAAAGACAAGGGAATGCTCGACTGTAGTGTTGATTGATTCTTACATTCTGATCCAGTTTAAATCTTCGGTGGAAACATTATCCATATAATACGATTGATTACATACTTCTTCATTAATATGACACAGTAACAGAATGTTAATGATTCGATAATTACAGCAAATATGAATGTAGATATTAATGAGCAGCCTACGATTTCGTTTCTTTTCTTTCTCTTATATCTCATTGAGCAGTAAACGCAGAAGCGATTTCATTAAGTTTCAGCCAATCATAAGATTGTTTTACGACTATGTTAAAAATATTTTACTACTAAAGAAGTTCTAATGTTTATCAGTTTGTTATATACATTATTATATTTGCATTAAAATTACAACTATTTTTATTATTACAAGTATTGTAATAACATTAAAATGATTTTATTAAAGTATGATTTCCGCGTGTTCCGCTTCTATTTATTAATGAGACATAAAGGATTTATGCTCGTATCATAGTCAGATCTTATATTTAAAGCTTCCTTAAATTTATCTTCAGATATTCTATGAATTATTTCATTAGCTATTTAGCACCTAAAGATAAATTTAAGCCTTAAGTACAAGGTTATGATCAATATTCTGACTATGGTCAACGCCATGCTACAAACGTTTTGAAGCGTTTTTTAATTTAAATAATTGGTCAGTTTGTAAAATTCTTTCTTCTAATTGGTCCATCAAATGCTTCAAAGCATTTGTGACTTTGATCACTGCTATGAATATGGGTATTAGAAAAAGCGTAAGAAAGAAAATGGAATGGCTGTGATTCGTCGTGTTGATTCCGCATGTTCCGTCAATTTTCGCTCTATGGGACGGCACCCTCTCGCTGCGTTCGGAAACACTCACTGGTGTGCTACTAAACACTCAGCCATTCGGAAATATTCACAATAATATGTGTATTCGATGTGCACTAGTGTGAGATCGTTCGGAAACATCGAGAGAGTTACACCAAGTGCTATTAAATCCCATGCGAAAAGCAAGGGGAGTCGGTGTATTATGGTCGCAATACAGATTTGCATAACGCATAAGGGAATCGACCAATCGAAATTCGAAATTTGGAAGGAAAGACTTATATCCTTTTTTTTTATAATTATATATCGCCGTTGTTCTTCTTTACAATCATTCCACCGCCTTTCTTCACCGGTGAGTTGTTTAGCTCAAGGTTAAACGTGTGTAGGGTTAAATGTGAGCGGTGAAGTGGAATTGACACACACGTCTCACGGAAGTCGTTCGGGAACACTCATCACTCAAAAGCACATGATATCTTCACTATTTCTCCACTGAATCACAGTGTACAGTAGCGCAACTCTCTGTCGGCACGTTTGATGTTAGTGAAGCCAAAATCGCGCGCATGCGCAAGTTAAGACATTACATACGGTAACGCCATCTAGACTTCTCTCTCATTTACTCTCTTAGACTATCGCACATATCTTCCGTAACAGTAACCATAAGATATACCGTAAGAATAAGCCAATCACAGAGAATTCTTTTGAATTCTTAATTCTGATTGACTGATTCTTGCGTTATGTCTTATGTTACTGTTACAAAAGGTGTGTGCGATAGCCCTTACTCTTTTATTTTGTCCGAATCATAGATCTTGTTTATAGTCCAAATAATATCTTTTTAAAGCGATTACAATGAGATTTGAAGACATTAAAAATTAAATCATAAAAAATTAACAAATCATAGTGGATTGTTGACGATACGCCTTAAAATTTCATCATAAATGAAATCGCTGATTAATTGAAACATTAAAGATATTTGATTATAAAAAAGTATAAAATTAAATTATATATATGTAATTTATATGTATATACATTTGTGTGTGTGTGTGTGTGTGTATGTGTGTGTGTGTGTGTGTGTGTATGTGTGTGTGTGTGTGTATGTGTCATGTGTGTATTATGTCATATGTGTGTCATATGTGTCATATTTGCATATAAAGGGAGAATACAAATTTATGATAATATTTATTTACATTATACATATTTATTATTACAGAAAATGATGAGCTTTATTTTAATATAATAAAAAGTTTATGTATCTACGCATTTTTTTATTTTTTAAGTTGCTTTTATTAGATCATACTGTATCATACTCAATCTATGGTCTAGAAAGAAAAAAAGAAAACATTAAGAAATTGTTTATTATAAATATTATAAAATATAAAATCTACGCTAGTTTACATACAAAATAGTATACTATTTTAAACATGCTAATGTATAGATAAATATCATATTTGGTTTGCAACGCATAATATAAAAATTTAATTATAATTATGTATTATATAATTTAATTATAATTATATGTTACATACAGAATATAAACAGCTCATGCAAAACAGATAAATATTTATAAGTAGTAATCTGAAAATAAATAAGTAATCTAAGGTAAACTGAAATTGACAGTCATAAAAATATAATTATAAAATTACCTTATTTTAGATAATGTCAAATCTTTCTCAAATTTTGTGAGTGGCATCTGGATGAAGAAGAATTCTTCTCTTAATTTTAAACCATTTCTCTTCAAAATGTAGAGAGCATAATTGACAATTTCTAGAAGAATATTCAGGATCTATTTCTTCTAAATCCAGTCTCCCACTTCTTCGTATCCAATCATCTATTAAAATAATTTATTAATGTAAAAAAATATTAAACACGCATTTATACATAATTACAAATAATATCGAAAAATTGAAAATATTTTTATATATACATATATATATATATATATATATATATATG
>NW_012130127.1:335520-356468 GCF_000143395.1 Atta cephalotes | reverse complement strand
ATATATATATATATATATATATATATATGGTATACCTATCATATTCTTTAGGAAATTTAAATACATGTCTTTCTTCTAATTCTAAAAATTTCCAGGACATTCATTTATTGAACAATTTAATTTCTATTTTTAATTTTTTTTCCACTCACTTTCTTGATATGCAATCTTCTTTTTATATCTGAAACAGAGTTAAGATCAAAGTGTTTTCTGCAAAAGAATTGAAAATCTGTACTATATATATGTACAGATCTACTAATTCTCTTTAAGAATAACTGTCACTTTTTTATTCTTTTTACTTGACTTCACTTTATTTCACTTCACTGTACTTCACTTTACAATAATCCACTTCACTTTACTTTTTTTTACTTCACTATCTAAAATTTTTTATTTCAATATCTAAAACAATTTGCAAAACATCATCAATATAAAAACATACGAACTTAATACTGTCGTTGCAGCCAATTCACAACACTTCAACGATTAAGAGAAAGACCGAAAACACAAAGAATAAGTGAGAGAAAAGTTTAGATGGCGTTACCGTATGTAATGTCTCAACTTGCGCATGCGTGCTACGATTTTGGCTTCACATAATGAATAGAGTTGCGCTACTGCATACTGACTGAACTTCACTGAAGTCACCGAAACACAACAATGAGTGATGTTTCCGAACGTAGCCCAAGTCACTAGCATCGAAGTTAATACCACGTGATCATTCCACAGGCGCCACATCTAACAGCTGCTTTTCAGCGTCTCATGAAATGACACCTTTAGCAGTCATTGTTCCATTACTCGTCATCAAATACTAGTCCTCGACTGTGATATTATGAAAGGTTTCTCAAAAAATATTGAATACAAAAATGTACAAAAGTACCATATGATATACGCATTATCTACATATCAATTTTCTTAGGATGTACGATATTTTTCGAGAATAAGGTAATATCTCAGAATTGCTCAGAATATGTGTACATACTTGTACAAATACATATACAAATGTATGAATACACATGGCGTCACAAATGCCTTAAACACGAAGTTGCACGAGTTATACGAATATTTGAGAAGGAATGAGAAGGCATGAAAGCGCACGTTAAGGCATTTATAACGCTGTGTATGTATGTACATATACATACATACAAGATGAAAGTCGGAAGCGCGAGCAAGCGCGGGCTTTCTCGCAATAGGCCATGATAAGTGTCTATACCAGAGAATTGATGATAGAGAGGAATTTTCTTCTGTACCATTATGCATAGATTCGCGCAAATAATTTCTCATACATTGTAAATTATAAGATATTACGAGAGAGCGTTCAAGTTGTCGCATGTAGGAATGTGGCACTTCAAAATGGCTGCCAGTTAGTCAAGTAATTTACGGCCGTGTCTACCTTTGTTGTCGCGCGTGTGAATCGCGAGTTCTCTCGCGAGCACCGCGGAATCTGGCGGAATTTGAAGTCGGCGGCGACGAAGGTGTGTGCGCGAGAGCGCGCGCACAAGAGAGAACGACCGTACGCACACGCACGCACGTGTAGGAGATTGAAAGTGCGCGCGCGCGTGTTGCGCATATATGTCATATATGTATGTATGTATGGATGTATGTATGTATGAATGTGCGTGTCGCATGCTTGCTCGTTGAGAAGGCTTCCTCGCCTGTTCGATAAAACGCGCGCATCAGAAGATATCTCAGCGGTACATGTGATTAATATATTGCTGACATTCGTCGTGCTCTATATCGCATAGTTTTGTCACATGGCTCGCCACGCGGCGCAAACGTAAGAAAGCGCGACGGGAATATGCTCGGACGGACGGCTGCCGCCGCCGCTGTTATTGTTGCTGCTTCTGTTGCTGCTGTTACTGCTACTACTACTACTGCTATTACTACTACTGCTGCTACTACTACTGTTACTATTATCACTACTACTACTATTATTACTATTACTACTATTATTACTACTACTACTACTGCCAATGCTAACAATCGCGCGCGCATCACCGCCGTTGCTTCGTCAAGAGAGTTCTATCCCGTGGAATTCCGCGACGAGTGGCAATACGTCGCCGTACCATAAACATCTCGGTGCATGAATAAACGAGCGTGAGCGTGCGCGCGCGCGCGCGCGCATGTGTGCGACACTAAACTTTGTCGCCGTCGGTCGCCGTCATCTCTCTCTCGATACCAGTATTATCAGTGGGACGGGGACCATCAGTTCATTGGAGATAGGTTAAGCTGTCCGTCGATTGTCCCCTCGCGTGCGCGCGCGCGGCGCGAAGATGCCGAAAATCGACCGCGAGAGATGTCCACCGTTTCCTCGTTACCGTATCCTTTATCAGTGTTCTCGCGAGGTGGACATCCGAGGAAGATTTCTCTTCACGACATGAAACTAAAGCATTTGTCATTCGGATGAATTCGCTGTGTCGATTTCGTATCTCTCGTCTATATGTTCTTACGCTTCTCGCTATTAATCGTTATTTCATCGTTCGTAACTTTATACTGTTGTGATACGACGTTGTTGTATATGACATTCGAATAAAAGTGACCCTGAGTCTCAAAACGTGTTGTGAATTGAACTAGCTACACACCATCTATTCAGCCATGACGCTGGGCAGGATCTGTGGCAGAGCTAACTGACAGTGATCTTTGTGTTGTAAGCATTATCTTCTCATAAGTAGGAACATGCGCTTTGAAACTAGACTTACACTTGTCAAGATTCAAATTTATAGCCTTGTCCTATATATTCCTAAATAAATAAAATTGAACTGGAAATTGTAGGTTCACGCAAAAATATTATTAGACACCAAAATTTGTTTTGACCGAATATCTTCTTTGCTTATTTGTATTAAATATATTAAAATTATGTTTTTATCTCTCTTTTCGCACAATTTTATATTGACAGCTATTATAAGAAGAAAACATAGAACAGGGGGGATCACTCATGAATTTTTTCCTTAGGGTGGAAACGTGAAAAGTGATTTTTTTTTGTATGTATGTGTGTATATATATATATATATATAATATGTATGTACACACACACGCGCACACGCACTACAACACACACACACACACACACACACACACACACACACACACACATATATATATATATAAATGATCACTTTTTTGCTACTCTAGAGAAAAAGTTTACATGATCGATACTCAGATAATTACTTGTACTAACATTGATATTTATTATAAATGGTGTTAATAGGTACGATTTAAACATATTTATTTATTCAACTCGTTAACGTAAAATTGTAATTATAAATTGATAACTAATACGAGTATCTGTTATGTGAGACACTAGTAGTCATAAATATAATTATTTGTACTTTATAATTTGGCTTGTCGATACAACTATATAATTGTCCATTCGTACATTGATTTGTAATTATGAACATGGAAACGACTTCTTTTCTTCTAGAAATTTCTTTTAGAAATATCTCTCACTTTCATTTTTCTATAAAGAACTCATTTTTCTTACTTTTTTTCCACAAAAATAAATATTAACACTAAAACAGCAAAAGAGAGGAAATTAAAAACAATAATTAGAACTTTAGAACAAGGCTAGGAAGAAATTAATTTTTATGTATTGTATGTAACTTTATCCATACTGATTGTCTACCATCAATTTCAGCACCTACGGATGTGTCTAGTAATAACACGGAGAGGCTAAGTAGTAGCTAAATGTGATTGGTTGGAAAAGTAAGAATTACACTTGACTGCTATTTAGGCGCTCAGGGAGCGAGTGTTGTATTGGTTGTATCTATAAATTTGTTCGTGTTGCACTTAAGATGAAATAAGTATACAGGCTGTGTAATAAAATTCATTGTCAGTGCTTAAAATCTATAGTATATACGTGACATAAACTATTATATTTAAAAATTGTTCATTTTTAAGAATCTTATTGACATCAAATTGTTAATTTTCTTATAAGATGGTTATTAATATCAATATTGTAGAAATTGTAAGTATATTGTCAGCGTGATAAGTGATGTGAGTGATGTGTGTGTAATTTATGAGACAAAAAAAAGGACAGTTAAGCGATAATTAATGGTGAAATTAGATTTTTCTAATTCCATCATGAAATAATCAATAAGAGTTATGGAGATACGTTTTTATAAATACCTAAAAAATACTCTTTTCTTGACAAATATTTCAAAAGTGGGATAAAGACGAAGAGTTAATTGGTGAAAATTGAAGAGATTACGATTTCTTACGATTTCAAGAAAATTACAAGTTTTTTTATTGCCTATTACATTGCCTATTACGATTTTTCGCAAGAAAGAATAAAATTTAAAGACAGATTGATGTCATGGAGTGAATTCACGATCCTTCAATTAAAAGATGTGTTTATCCATCTCTGGAAATAATGAATTAATAACTAAATTATTGAAGGTAGATCTTCGAGGTAGTAGATTAACTGAGATCAGAAGTTGATGCTTGAAGACATTGATTCGCAAGATAGTTCAAAAACTCAAAAGAGAAGCATCAACAAACAACAGATCAAATTAATAACCAGATTGATGGAAGGATTTTTCAAGGAGGCAGACCGATTGAAAGACATTATTTTACAAGAAGATCCAGGAATTTTAAAAAGTAAGCAAATAAACAACGAATCGAGGTAAGCGCTTCAAATTCTATGTCGGAGCTAGAATTTATGCGATCTTTTGGAGAAAGAGATAGAAGATATTGGAATTATATGAGCATCTCCATTGTGAGTGAACACAATGTAAAAAGATAAATATAAAAACGATTGGAAAATTACAATGATTTTAATGGAATCAATTAATCTTTTACTAAATGGAAAAAGCAGATATAATTATTATGAATCATTTACGAATTAGATGATAATTAAAATAATTAAAATTTTAATAGTTCTACATTTGAAAGAAAAAATACAAAGTTGGTTTTACACAGAACGAATTTTTAGACAGTAGTAGCGAAGAACTTTTGTGTAAACTCTCTTAAAGAAATGTTTGACTTATTATCTAATAAGCTAGAACTGAGAAACAATTTGAAACAAGAGTACAGCGTATGAAAAGAAATTTTTCAGAATACTATTACGATATAATTATTGAAGTAAGTGAAAATAGGAATTTCTGAGGATAAAATTAGTGGATTATATTATTGATGGCATTACTGATTTTCAGTTACAAAATCATGTGAGAACGCAGAATTTTCCTTCAACATCAGTGTTACTGCAAATTTTCAAGAAGATTTCACTTTGTTTGGAAGCTAATCATTTCAAGAAACGGAATGACAAGGTGGGACTAGAAACAAAGACATCACAAAGCAAAGGATGAAGATCGAAATGATTATGTTCCAAGAAATGCTCGTTGTTTTAATTTCAATAAGTTTGGGCATTTAAAGATTGCAAATATCATAAACAAGAGCGAGGATTCTGTTATAAGTGTGGAGAGTTAGGACATCAGGTGAAGTAATGTCGTAAAAAAGAAGATTATAAGAATGGAAAGAAAGTTCACTATATCGAGCACATAGTGGGAAAAGAAGAGACATCTCATTAAAGATAAGCGACAATAATTTATGTTATGATTTACAGTTAAACGCTTTGTTAGATACTGAAAATTCTATTAATTTCATTAAAAAGAAATATGTTAAAAATTATGAATTGATAGAAAGGTCTGGTTATTATGATAAATTCGCAGAAATTAATAATTTGAAATTAATTATTTTAAGCACAATCAGAGCAAATTACTATTAATGAAATGATAAAAAAAAAATTTTATTGTTAGTGATGTCAATACTATATTGTCTAATATTGTTTTAGGACATGATGTACTTAAATCATTTAATTTAATCTTAACTGAGAGAAAGAAAAAAGAATATGATACCATTAGTGATATTATAAATATTGATATTTGTTTACAGAAATATCAAGGATATAGAAATTAGAGTCAAATTCGAATATAGATATGTGTAATAAACGTTTAAAGTTTTAACATTCTGATAAATTGATATAAAATATAAATTTAATTTAAAAACTTAACGTTATATTGTATTACATGATATGTTTCGACATCATAATTGTGCCATCATCAGATGTTGTAAATTCGCAGAGCAAAAACGCAGTGAAAAAATCAGGTGTATTTTGAATAGTCACTAAGTTAAACGGTATGAAAGACGGAATGAAATATTCTTATAAATATATGTAATTCGTCGTATCTTACGTGAATCCAATGTAACACCATAGATCGAGGGTGAAAACGAAATTGCTCGCAATCGGTTGAACGATCGGTTGATAGAGAAATTTATTACGATTATCTATAAGTTATAATCTTTTAGCTATAGATCTACAAGCAATTTCATTATTAAAGACTATATTAAAGATCTCACCGTTATGGTCTTATATTCTTCCAACGTATGATGTAGATACGATGCGTGTCAAATTGCTTGCATCAGTCACTATGATTATGAGTTTAATAAATATATGTGAAATTATTAAAACTATTAGTCACCAAGTTAAAGATTAAAATTGTATAAATATATAAAATTACTAATCAAAAAGTTAAAGATTAAAGATGTATAAATATATAAAATTACTAGTCAAAAAGTTAAAAATTAAAATGTATAAATTTATATAATGTGACTGCTGTAACAGTCTAATATTGACTAATATGTTATAACGTATAAAACGTATAATCTTAGCAAAAGTCATTTGTTTATTATCGATACATACATTTTGTAAAATCCCTCCATATTTGTCTGTAAATTAAGGCTGTTTTTCAGTTTTTTAATATTTAACATTTTCGAGATTAGGCGTTTGTTATGACATGGTATTTACAGAAACAAAACATTACAGAAACTTTACAAATTAATGATGAGATTTTAAATTGTGACAAGATAAAATTGAATCATATGTTTTATGAAAATTATTGCCTGAACGACAGAATTTTCAGAGGTTAAGACCGAATTACAATTAATAGTTAAAGATTCACTTTTTATTTTTAACTCGGAAGACTCTTATTTTGAAAAAGAGAAATTATAGATTATTTTGAATAATTGAGAACAGAAAAAAATTATAAGGATTAGTAATTTGGAATATGCGTTCCTAATAATTTTATAAAATAAAAATAAAAATAATCAATTACGATTGTGCGCGATATATATTTAAATAAGAAGTTAGCACGGGATAGTTATCCGAATTGAATATCAATTAACACTTTTAAATAATAAGAAATTATTTACATTTAGATTTATGTAATGTTTTTTTTCATATATACATGTCTCTAGATAAAATACACAGTTTTTGTAATGCTATTCGAATATGAATTTCTTAGAATACCTTTTGGTCTAAAAGTAGATTCTGTTAGTTTTCAACAATTATGAAGTGTTCAAGGAATTAATTAATAGAATATTTCGATATTCAGATGATATATTTATGATATCAAAGACGTTAGAATATCGTTTTGAGTTATTAAAGTGTTTCGATTATTAATACAAAATAACATGGGATTAAGATTGAAAAATATAAATTTTTATGTGCTAAGATAGAATATCTTATGATATAATTATAAAGATGGTAGACCTACAGTGGAAGGAATATCCACAATAGAAAATTTTCCAATTCCTAAAAATGTGCGCGATATAAAGTTTTATTGAATTAAGTTTTTGTTTTAGAAAATTTATTGAAAACTTTGCAATAGCTAAAAGTCCTAAGAATAAAATTGAATTACATTGCAATGCGAATGTTTGAGATATGATGCTATATTAATGTAGAAAAAAAAAGATTGTTCATTTTTCAAATTTCACTCTATTTCTTATTTTTCTAAACGGACCACTGAAAATAAAACTTATTATCATAATTTTGAACTAGAAACTCTGGCAATAATTTATTCGTTATATCATTTTCGTATTTTTTTGCAAGGAATACAGCAAAATTATAACTGATTATGAAGTATGAAAGAAACATTTAATAAAAAAGATGTGAAAAGATGTGAACGTATAACTCGGCAATGCAAAATTTTGATTACATCATAGAACATATATCAGGGCTCTAATATTCTTAAAAAATATCGCATACTAATATTTCTCTAGTTTTTCGTATGCGGTATTTTTCGAGAATAGAGGCCCAGATTCTCGTATCCATCATGTGCGCTTAATCGGATAAGCAATATTTTAATAAGAGAATAATTTATTGGAATATACTTAGTTATAGTCCAAAGTAAAGAAAATTACAGAATTAAGAGGAAATTGAGAAAAATTGAGACGATTCTAAATTTGAAACGAGAAATTTATTGTAAAAAATAAATTTTATTTTACATATTTTCATCTATGGAACATAATGTTTTATTTAAATATCATAATGAATTTTGCTATTTAAGTGTAGATAAGACTGTGAGTATTATCATAAAAGTATTATCACTGATTTCTTAAATTAAGAGAAAATATAGAAAATTATATCAGGAATTATTTTTAATGTATTATTTTTATGCTTGTTTGTGAAAGAAGAGTTTTTATACAGCATTCCTAAAGGGAAATTTCCATTTAATAAATATAGGTTATTATGGTCGATAAAAAACATATTATTAAACGATATATATTCTTGATTGTTGATTCTATAAATATGTAAAATTATATGCTACTAAAACTATTGTACTTCAACTGCTAAAATTATATGTTGTTTAGAGAATTATTTTGATAACTACAGTTATCCAAAAATAATAATTTCTGACAGAGGTACTGTTTTTATATCCCAAGAATTTCGTTGTGTAAAATGATATAAAACATACATCTATTAATAATAATCGGTTCCCCTCAAACTAACGGATAGATTGAAAGAATTAATCAAACATTTACGTAAAAAATATTAGTTAAATTAATTGATAATAGACAAATATTGGTATAAAGTATTAAGAGAAATTGAATATGCATTTAATAATACAATAAAGGTACTGGAGAAATTCCTAGCAAAATTTTATTCGATTAAACAACGAGATAAAATTAAAGATGAAATAACAACATATTTGTATGAAAATATAAATAACGATAGCAATAAAAAAAACATTGAAAAATGTAATTTAGAATTAATTTATATTTCGAGTTTGAAGTTGCTGATAAGGTAATTTAATCACAAAGACATAATGAGAACTATTTAATCAAAAAAGAAAATATTCATTAAGTATAAAGAAAGTGATTTAGTTATGCTTAAAAATTTTGACACGCTAAGAGTTTCTAAAAAATTAATTCCGCAATTTAAAGGATCTTATTCAATTATTAAGTATTTAAGAAATGATAGATATATCATATTGGATGAAGAACGACACTTTAATACACATAAAGTTATCAAGATGTTTAATGATAAAATGAGTCTATGGCAAGGAGAATAATTGTAACTATGAATTTAAAGAAAATCGAGATAAGCATTATTAAATTATTTAAAATTTTACAGTTTAAACGCGATTGTCTGTGCGTTTTTAACTTTCTCTTTTTAAATTATTATTTTATTCCTTTGATGTTTTATATTTGTTATGAATTAAATATTATCAAATATTGTGTTTCAATATTTTAATATGTCCGAGGACGGACATTAGTCAGGCTAGGCAAATTGTAGAAATTGTAAGTATATTGCAAGCGTAATGAGTGATGTGAGTAAAATGTGTGTGTAATTTATGAGAGACAAAAGAAAAGGAGGACAATTGAGTAATAATTAATCAATAAGATTTAAATTATGGAAATACGTTCTTGTAATAAAAGAGTTCTTGTAAAGTTCTTGTAAATTCAGATAGCCAAGTTTATAGAAGCAGATTTTTTTTAAATGTGCTACACATTTGGCTATGCCAACAAAATGATAGAATTAGATGTACATAATACTGTTGACAGACTGCTAGAAAAAATGTAACAGAATTTGCAAACGTCAGATAATGTCGGCAGGGTCTGCTCAGTTTCTGCCAACAATTTGCCTTCACATTATATCGACAGGAGATGTTAACAGAATACAAGCCTAATACGGAGTTGGTGACTGCCGTCATTTTCTGCTCGGACCTGCTGACAGTCTGCTAGAAGACTGCAGACATTTGACTATCTGGGAATATTTAAGAAATATACTTTTCCTGACTACAATATTATTAAATTAATATTATTATTGTCAATTTAATATATGATATTATGTCTCTAATTCTGTTCATGATTGTGAACAAGATTTCAACGCGCGATTTGCTGAATTGGATATGTATGTAAATTGGATATGTATGTAAATTTATACCGAATATTTAAGCACAAAGTCTGCTTTGATCAAAAATGGGAAATTAATCTTGGTTCACAATCTTGCTTTAAGAGGCCTTAAGTCATAAGTCATAAGTCGAAAGAAATTAAGTGATAATAATTTCTGTTCTTTAAACTGTGTCTTTAGGTTTTAACCGTTAAACTTAAGCGAATTAAGCTAGATCCAATTCTTTGCCTAAAAGTTGCATAAGTTCTGTGGCCGATACATCGTCATTAACTTACAACTTACGGCTTACAACCTCTTAAGCAAAGTTGTGGACTTAGTCTGATTGGTCGTTTATTGTTTAAGTTTTACTGCTTACGTTTTTTTGTGGCTTTAAGAGAATAAAAGAATGACAGGTGAAGTTTACCGAAAGATGGAACAAAGCAATCTGAATTTGATTTATTCTCATTGATGTTTAATTTCGATTTATATTTTTTATATATATATATATATTCTATTCAATGAGAGAATGACCTCGGTTTGCATAACAAGCAATGTAACGCTATACAACGCTACAAAAACCTGTACAAAACGGAAACAAAGTTCTCGTCTGATCCGAGATCATTCTCTCATTGAACTTAATATAAGTTTAATATAAGTTTTTAACACTGATAGTGAATTTTCGAATATAGCCATATTCGGGCATTGAAGAGAAATAAAGATAAGGAACTAAGGTAGCTACGAAACGCTTGGTATTTATTAGGAAGCACTTGAAGTCATCTCAACTTGAATCACTTAAAAAAAAATCGATGATAAGTAATCAAATCATGTTAATAACTAACTTTTTTTATAAAGTCAAATCTAATGATTTAAAGAAAATAGAAAATAGTAAATCAACAACGTAATACTCATAAAGTAAAGAACTCTGTGCGTGCGTGAGAGATTTAATTTAGAAAAGTTAACTTCATTTTAATGGAAAAGTCATTTTAATGGAAAAATTCATAATGGTTTCTAAAATTTATTTTTTTGAGACAATATTTGAGATCTCAATATTCTTGAAATATAGTGCAATAATAACTCAAGTGAACTCTTACTTTCTTTTATTACTTTCTTTTTGTTTTTTTAAATTCGTTTGAAAAACATAGTCATATTGTAGAAAAACATAATTTTTGTGTTTTGTATTATACTTAAAACTTAATTTCAAATAAATTTATTCAAATAAATTTATTAAATTTAAAACTTATTTATAATAAATAAGTTTTAAAATAAATTTTTTAGGTTCTATATGTATCTTTTTTTTATCGCGAAATACAAATTTTGCTCTTTATTGGATTTCTTTCTCTCTCTCTCTCTCTCTCTCTCTCTCTCTCTCAAAATTTAGTGTTTTTAATTTTATAAGAGATATAAGATAGTAAGATGTAATTTAAATATAAATAGCATGTCTTAGGTAATTCTTAACATTCTCAGGAAAACTTATTTTTTATTCTTAGGAAGATTCGCTTTTTTCAAACTGATTTATTGTTTTCTTATTTTTTTGAATTAAAAAATTAAATAAATTTGTATATGTGTGACATATTTTTTCCATTTGCTTCCATAAATTTCTAGAGAAAATTTATTTTAATCTCAGGATACTGCAACTAATAAAAAATTCTATCACTTTGCACTAATGCGCATTAGATACTACTATACATGAAGTACAATATTGTAAAAACATAATATTAGTTAAGTCTTAATTAGTAAAATATTTGTTAAGAAATATCATATTTTTGATGATATATATAGGATATTTTATTGATCAAAATACTAAAATTATACTTTTGTATAATAGCCTTTAGAATGCATCAATGTAAAGTAGTGCGAAATTTGGTATAAGTAAAAACATTACTGTTTTATATTGCAGATACATTCGCATGTGTCACAGCCAGATTAAAACTAGGTCCCAGAGGGCCTAGCATGGGCCACTATGAATCCGCCCGCTGCCAGCAAATCGAGCACTCGTGGCTCTGGATACCACCAAAAGGCTTTAGCTGAGATTCGCAACTCATTATTACCATTTGCGAATATTGGCGGGGCTGGTGAGGTGGGTTCCAGTGCCGCTAGCACTATCTCTACCGTATCCACGACCAGTGGCATTAGCTCTGCCTCAGGTCTCAGCGGGCTTTCTGGCGCCTCCGGTTCTACCGCTGATAAAGCGGATCAACGACAAGCGTTAGGACAATTACTAGCTATGGGATATTCAGAGGTAAAACGAATAACAGCTTTGTTCTTATAGAGATCAATCGATTATCGGATATCTTTTATTTTATTCGCGTTTAATGCATTCAGAGTTTTTGCTCTTTCTTTAACTCGAGATGAAATAACATTCATCCCGTTTCAGAAAAATGCTATGAATTGCAAATAAAACGAATGAATATGTTAACCACAAAAAGATAAAAACTTACATATCAATGATTTATCATCGCAATTGCTCTTGTAGGAAATAGGATTGCGTGCCTTGAAATTTGCGGGATGGCGATTGGATGCGGCAATAGAGTATTTGAAGCAGGCTCAAGGAGAATCTCTAAATGGGCTCGGCAAACTCAATACCAAACTTATCAGGAAGCCGAGTCTTGAGAGGGAATTGAATCTGCAACGTGGCAGTCCTGCATTGGACAGTGGAGCAGGTAGCTCGCGATCCGATAGTCCACGTCTCACGGAACTCAGCACGCATCCACAGTTGAGTCGCCAGTACTCGCCCAGTAATTTTGTGGATCGTGAACCGCCGCCGCCACCGCCACCTCGATGTAGTTCCACGCCACCACCACCACCGCCACCTCACGCACCATACAGTCAGTCCAATGTGCCTTCCAATATGCAGCAGATGCTCAAGCGAATGTCACCTGCGCCGGTCGTGCCGACGAGATCGACAACAACGGCATCCGGCACGGCCGGCGCCACATCAACGTCAGTAAATCCACCGCAACGCGGCACTAGTCCGGTGGCGAATGCCAACAATTCGAGCAGCCGTCAGCCGATGATTGTACAAAATGGTCCGCAGGTGCAGCAGCAACTGACACAGCAAATGCAAGCTCTCAGTATTTATCAGACGAGCAATAATAATGCAAATACCCAAGTCGAACCTCCGCCACCGTATCCTATAGTTCCGTCCTCATCGTCCGGTCAGTCTGTACAGCCGCCTTCTTATAGCGTTTCTATGCAAAATCGGCAGAGCCCTACGCAGTCACAGCAGGATTATCGTAAAAGTCCATCATCCGGTATCTATTCAGGTCCGACATCTACTGGTACACCCAGTCCCATCACCGTATCTACGATATCACCTAGTACTACGCAGACGTCGATGGCACGGCCGACACCGTTACAAGCATGGGGTGCGCGACAGGCGAAGACGCAGCCACCAATTATCATGCAATCGGTGAAAAGTACACAAGTGCAAAAACCAGTGCTGCAGACTGCTATTGCTCCCACGGCACCTCAGTCAATTTCCACTACTAGTAACACGCCGCCTCCGCCTCCTTCTTATGCGTCATCCATTCAGCAGAAGCAACAACCACCGCCTGCTTATCCGCCTGTGAATAACTCGTCACCGGTCGGTATACCGACGACAGAACCACCGAGTTACGCCACGACGATGCAAGCATTAGCGGCGCAGCGCGGTATGCATCATCCGTTGCCGCCACCACCTTACAGCACCCCTACTGAAGACACTGCAATTATTTCCTCCGCGATAGAGAGTGGCAGCGCATCGCGAACGTCTCCCGTTGCCCATCATCCGCCACTTCAGAGAAAATATTCGCCGGCTGATAACTGTCAACACACGATGGATGCGCCACCATTGCCACCAGTTGCTTCGACTTCCGTGTCCACAAGGAACAACAATAACAATCATTCATCCTTGCTCGAGGGCACTGTTGTTAGTACCAAGAGTGGTAATGGCACCAAAGGTGACGGCAGTGGTGGTACACCCTCGTCCTATAAAATTAAGCATCAATCTCCTATACCCGAGCGCAAGACCATGAGTATAGAGAAGGAAGAGGAGCGCAGGGATTGTAAGGTGAGAAATTACTCTCCCCAGGCTTTTAAATTCTTCATGGAGCAGCACGTGGAGAACATACTCAAGTCACACAAGCAGCGATTGTATCGGCGTATGCAATTGGAGACAGAGATGGCGAAGATCGGTCTGAGTGCAGAAGCGCAATGCATGATGAGGAAGATGTTGTCACAAAAAGAATCCAACTATATTAGATTAAAACGGGCAAAAATGGATAAATCAATGTTCACGAAGATCAAACCGATCGGCGTTGGTGCATTCGGCGAAGTCACACTCGTGAGAAAGCTCGACACTAACCAATTTTACGCGATGAAGACTTTAAGGAAAGCCGACGTACTAAATCGCAATCAAGTTGCTCATGTGAAGGCCGAGCGTGATATATTGGCGGAAGCTGATAATGAATGGGTCGTCAAGCTTTATTACTCATTTCAGGATAAGGATAATCTATATTTTGTAATGGATTATATACCTGGCGGGGACTTAATGTCACTACTTATTAAACTCGGCATCTTCAAGGAGTCGTTGGCGAGATTCTATATCGCCGAGCTCACGTGCGCAGTTGAAAGTGTTCACAAGATGGGATTCATTCATAGGGATATTAAACCGGATAATATTTTAATCGATCGCGATGGACATATCAAATTGACTGACTTTGGCCTCTGCACAGGATTTCGTTGGACTCACAATTCTAAATATTACCAACAAAACGGTAAGAAATTTTCAATCATTTCTATATTCGAATTTAGGTGTTGCATTTAAAATAGACTCAAAACTAGGGGATATTTATTACTTGGCAAAATTTGTAATTTTCAGAAGATTTCTTTTCTTTTTTTTTTTTAACCTTAAAAATTTAATTTTTATGTAATTTTATTAGTAATATTTATATATACTCAAACAAGTAACGTTTCTCATTGGATTGTCTTCGATATGTAATGTTATATTAAAATTACATATTGAAGACAATTCAATTCTATATTTGCAATATAGAATCACATAAAAAAGGAATTTTGTGCTGAATGAATTTCAAGTTATGATGAATCTTTTTTTTTTTTCTCAGAAAATCGAAAAATCTGTAAATTCTTATATAAGGATAAATCGAGTGAAGAGTAAATATCATCAATTTTGATCTTTTTTTGATTTTTTTATCATGATTTTAGAGAAAAATTTCATTTTTTGTTGAATATGAAGTCTTCCATAGTATATTCCAAATAATGGATAAATAAAACAATCAAATTTTATTTTATTTAAATTTCCTTTCAAATTTAATTTCAAATTTTTTGTTTTTCATAAATGCATTTCGAGAGAATATGAGAAAAATAATATTTGAAGAGAGTGTCCAGCTCTTGCTAGAGCTATGAAAAAAAGAACGTTATTAGAATTTTTTTTAATTTTTACGATCCAATGGCCTTGTTATTTTTTTTGAAGGGGAAAATGATTTTTATTGTGAATAATATATTCATGTGAATAATACATTCTGTGAATAATATATTCAGATTTAATGATCAAAAAATTATTATATAAGATTTTTTTACTTAAAAAACTATATTAAATTATCAATAGACAAATACTTACATAATTGATTTACAGATTTTCCGATTTTCACTGAACAAAAAATGACAAAAAACGATACATCATAATTTGAAATTCATTTCGCAAATTCCTTTTGATGTAATTCTATATTACAAATATTATACTAAATAAAAAAACACTACATGAATCAAATTAGAAATAACCCAATGAAAAACGTTACTTGTCAGAGAGTTTTTGAAATTTTATTTTTAAATGTGCTTTTAAATTTAAATTTTGTTTCTTTCTTAGTTAGAAAATATTAGGTTGCTATCTATTTAGATTGTTGTCTATTCATGTTACTTAAAATTATAAAAAAAATTTTGCATTTAAAACGAGATAAATTAAAACGAGATATATTCGGATATTGAAGAAAAATATTGAAAGATATTGAAAGATATTGAAGAAATTCGTGAAGAATTTTCGCTTTTTCTCTCTTCAATATCAAAATATATATTTATCTCGTTTTACTTGTGAATAATATATTGATTGAATAGTCAAAAAATTGATTATTGTATAAAATTCTTCACGAATTTCTTTTTGAACTTTAGTATGATGAATCTTCATCGAAAATAAATTTTGTCGTATTTGAGCGTTTTGTTAAATGAGCCTCTTAATAGTACTTTTTAATATTTTTTTTATATACTGTATTTTTTAATATTAAAAGGAATCCATACTATCATACAAGAAAATTGAAATCCGATGATATGAATAATATATAATCTATAAAAATGTATAGGTGTATAATACTATAATTAATAAAATAATTAATAATAGATAGTTTTTAAGCTATGATATCAAAAGTTTTTTATGCATGAATACAAATTTTATGCCTTTGATACACCGTAGCTTAAAAACTATCCATTATTGAGCCTCGTATTTATATCTTTTATTCGTCACATTATAAGCCACATTATAAAAATTCTTTTCGGGATCCAATTTTCTATATATAATTAGTGTGGAGGCTTTTCACATATTAAAAATATTATTACAAGGCAAATATTATAACAAAATGTTCGGGCATGGCAGAATTTATTTTCGACGTAGGATACTGAAGGAGATCAAAATCCATAAGAAGAATGTACTTTATTCCCTCTTTTAACTTAACGCTCATAACACTCGTAGAATCATTTCATCGGTCGTTCAAATATTAAAAAGGACAAATAATATTCATGAGTGTTGTGAGCGTTAAATGAAACGCAACTTTTATAAATGCAAAAAGTGCAAGCAATGCAAATAAATCTATTGTTTCTTTTGATTTCTTTTTTTAAATAAAATAATGCAAAATGCTGACAATCGATTAATGATAAATATGACATTATTTTATTATATTCTTGTGTTTCATGAATTTTAAAAAATTTAGATGACACTTGAAAGATAATATATAACAAAAAAGGATAATTTACTGATATTATATATTATATATTATATTTGTAGTAATTCTTTCCTTTATTATCCTATAGATTTCGCAGCTCTCAATTGAAAATAAAAGATATCATGAGATAAATCATGGAATTCCTATTTTTTATTAATTTTCAGTGTATAATTTATTTACGTTGCTTGTATTCCAATTTATTTCACAAAGTTGCATTAAAAAAATTCTTATCTGGAATTTTAAACAAAAATATCTGAAAAATTTGAGAATATCGGAAGAATCCCTGAACTCTCAGGGAATGTTGTGATAAGATTTTCGTTTTAACGCTTTAAAAATGTATTGTATTTTAAGATGTATAAAATAAATTAATGTTTTTTTGCTTCAAGGCCATGGTAAACAAGACTCAATGGATCCAGCTGATGATTGGAACAACGAATGTCAATGCATACAGTTAAAGCCATTAGAACGTAGAAGACACAGGGAACATCAGAGATGCTTAGCACATTCTCTCGTTGGAACACCGAATTATATCGCGCCGGAAGTCCTACAACGTACAGGATATACACAGTTATGTGATTGGTGGAGTGTAGGAGTAATCTTGTATGAAATGTTAGTTGGTTCTCCACCATTTCTTGCCAATACTCCTGCTGAAACTCAATATAAGGTACGTATAATTCTTTATTATAATATTTATACTAATAATAATAAAGTATCAGAAGATTATTCATTTTATCATCTTTTAAAAAATTTAATATTTAAATTATGAAATATTTAAAACATATTAAGGAATTCTTTTTATCTTTGGAATCTAATAAAAATTTTTTTAGGAATAAAATTAAGAAATAATAGAATTTCTAGGAATCTCTCTCTCTCTCTCTTCTTTTTTGAAAAGTTTATGTAGTGTTCTTCATAGACTTTTTTAGATTTATTGTATAACATATATATTAAATTATCTTCAGTAAAGCTTGGTTTATGTACATTCATTTTGTAGTTATTAACTTCAAATGAGACACCATAAAATCATGATGTGCATGAAATTTCAGTTCTGGATAATCTGAAACAAAGCACTTCGTACAAGTCTTATGGGTTTCGGTCAAATTTTTTCAAAGGACTCCGCACAAACCTTATAGAAATTGGATTTCGATAAAATTGGCTAAAAATTTGATATGTTGTAGATCTTGTCGGCCTGATGAAAAATCTTCACAGGCACGATCTCCTATAATAAACTGTTTGACCTCTACGAAGCACTACTTTTCGAAACTGGTTAATAACGCAATATCTCATTTTCAATAAGTACGGTGCATTCCTATGTCATTGTTTGCACCTTATATGAGTATTTTTACATAAAAAAAAAAACTGTAAAGATATTGATTTGAGATCGATAATCTGATTTTTGATATTAACCCAGTAAACGAGAATGAATTAAAATGGATTAAAATTTTTTTAATGCGTATTTTAAATCCATGAAAATGGGTTAAATGGATTGAAATGGATTGGATCTGAGCTGCCGCTAGTTTAATACAATATTCGAAAAAAAAAACATCATATTTAAGGGTTACAAATTTTATTCCTAATACATTTATAATAATTAAACCTGAAATTAACTACTTCAAATTGGTATTAAAAAACGCACATTAATTCTAAAAATTCGAACCTGTGATCTCTGGATTAAATCTTATGAATCTTTTACATTACCCGCTATACTTCTTAAATGTGTTATTCATTCTCTACTTCAATTACTATCAGCTAAATCAGCGCATGAAATTATATAGATATCATAAAAATATCATTAAACAGATACAATAAAATATGAACAATTTACATTACTAAGAAACAAATTGGATAAATGTTGGATAATCTAATCTCGCTTGGCCGATGTCGCGCGCCGTGATCAGCCTAATATTCGGACTGTGTTCGACTGGGTTTGCGAATATTCACATCGATCATTCATTTTACTTCTAATCAAAAAGGAACAAAGGAACATAGCAATTATTTTTACAACCTTTTTGAACTTAATTGGATTAAAACGAAAAATTTTCTACTTATAATTTTGAATAATTTAAGTAAAAGTTATGGTCCATTTTTAAATGAAAACTTTTTTTATTTAATTAGATTGAAAAACTGCATTTCATATTCAGAATATTGAATTTAGCAATATTAACGTTGCACAGAAATGACTGATATTATTTTTAAATTTAACTGAATTAAAACAATTATACTTCCTATTTACAATTCTGAATTGAGTAGTATTCACGCTGCACAAAAAATGCTAATATTATTTTGAGAAAGACATAGAGATATGCTCTATGCAATTCTTATAAATGAATAAAAATGCATTTAGGATTGAAAAGAATTCATTTTAATATTCATGAATTCGTATTTCTGAAAATTTGAATCTATTTTATTAGGTGTACAACTTTGCTTCCGCCGTTTTCCTATAGATGGCTTTAGCGGTAAGTGGTGGTCGAAATAAATAGATCATAGACGTCATACAATAAACTTGGGCATTTGTCAACATAACCCCATAGAAACATTAGTCGATTTGTGTCTGCATCATAAAGTTATTCTCAATTGAAAATATCAGTTTACGAGCCAAATTCTCGTCATTTGCGGGAGATTTTAATTTTTTGCTTCAATATGAAGAAATCTGCGGCTGAGGCTCATCGAATGCTCTCAAATACTTATGGTGAGGCCGCTATTAGTGAAAGAACGTGTCGTGAGTGGTTTCAACGCTTCAAGAATGGTGATTTTGACGTCGAAGATCGGCATAACGGTGGAAGAGAGAAGGTTTTTGAAGATGCAGAATTGGAGACATTACTTGAGCAAGACTCGTGTCAAAATCAAGAAGAATTGGCACGATCATTGGGAGTGACTCAACAAGCCATTTCAAAACGCCTCAAAGCCTCATGGGAATGAAGCAAGGAAATTGAGTGCCGTACGAATTGAAGCTGAGAGATGTTGAACGGCGTTTGTTTGCTTGTGAACAGCTGCAAAGACGGAAAGGATTTCTGCATCGTATTGTGACTAGGGACGAAAAATGGGTTCATTACGATAATCCCAAGCGCAGAAAATCATGGGAAGTTCCCAGCCATGCTTCCACGTCGACGGCCAAACCGAATATTCACGGCTCCAAGGTCGTGCTCTGTATTTGGTGGGACCAGCTTGGCGTAGTGTATTATGAACTGTTAAAACCGACTGAAACAATCACAAGCGATCGGTATCGAACGCAATTGATGCGTTTGAGCCGAGCATTGAAAGACAAACGGCCGCAATACAACGAGAGACACGATAAAGTGATTTTGCAGCATGACAATGCTCGACCCCATGTTGCGAAAATGGTCAAGACATATTTGGAAATGTTGAAATGGGAAGTCCTACCCCACCCGCCGTATTCTCCAGACGTTGCTCCCTCTGACTATCACTTGTTTCGATCAATGGCACACGGCTTGGCTGACTAGCACTTCCGGTCTTATGAAGAAGTAAAAAATTGGATCGATTCGTGGATAGCATCAAAAGATGACCAGTTTTTTCGACGCGGGATACCGTACGCTACCCGAAAGATGGGAGAAAGTAGTGGCCAGCGATGGACAATACTTTGAATCATAAATGTATAACCAGTTTTTTACAATAAAGCCTCGAATTTCGGAAAAAAAACGGCGGAAGCAAAGTTGTACACCTAATAATTCATTTCAATTCATTCTCATTTGCTGAGAAATCAATGCAACTATGTATGTTGCTTCATGTCTATGATGTGGAAATTTGGACAAAATAACGTGTTATACATAAAGAAAGCACTATGCATG
>NW_012130127.1:321120-335500 GCF_000143395.1 Atta cephalotes | reverse complement strand
AAAATATTAGGCATAAACATCCTTAAAAAAAAACTTTACTTTATTTTCTAATTTTCAAGAAGCATATTAGAATTTCCAAAAAAGGCAAGGAGACTCATGGAAATCAAGCAATGTTTATGAGAAATAAAGAGTCTTGTGTAAATCAAGTATCTCATAGGAATGAGGCGCCTATTACATTGTCCAATTATTCGTTCCGAATAATTCTGAAACTGGCACAAAACGAGGGCTAAAATCAAATTAAATAAAATAAATTAAATAATTTAATAATTTGATGCTCAATCTGACATTCTATTAAAAAGATGTTAATGTACTGAAAAACTAAACTAAATAAATTTATTACGAAAAATATTATCGAGAAAAATATTATCGGGAGTCGAACTCGGATCTCTTGTGTTCCGTATGAGTGTTCTAAGTGTTTGACTACCTTAGTAATATTTTTTGCAATAATCGCTATATATAAGGAACCAACGTTTTCAGGCGACGTAATATAAACAATTTTATTTTAGACCGTACATGTAAGAACACAATCAATAAATTAGAACTCTAAAGAACCAGTCGAAACTGGATCTTTAATGCTTCTTAAATCATTTCTATGTGAATTTATATATTAAATATAGGCTTCTAGTTTATCGATTGTGTCTCACATATACGATCTAAAATAAGATTCTTATTATTTAAAATCATTAACATATCGAACATGTACAAGTGTAATAGAAAAAGATTTATTTTGATTCTTTTTCATATAAAATATAAAGACTTTTTGAAGAACTTAGAGCAAAAATTAAGAGGTTGGAAAGACATTTGGAGATTTGTGCCCGTAATGAATTTTAATCAACTTGACATAAGCTACAAAATATTAAAATTTAAAGCAATTTGATTTTCTATAAAATTTGTGCGGGATCCTTTAAAAAAAATTTATTTATGAAAAGAGATATAGAAATATAGATATAATAATATTATAGAAATTCGATTTCTTTGAAATTTCAAATATTAAAATTTTTTAATCTGTTAAAAATTAATTTTTATCTGAAAAATCGATTTTTTAATTTTAAACTGATGTCATTTTGTTACTTTTTCTTCTTTTCTGAGGCTTTTCTGCTTATACTATGTCTTATATGTTAGTCGAATAAAATGAGCAGAATCAAATCTAATTAATATTTTTATTTATTTATTTGTTGCTAAAAGTCAAGTCATCAAGTTATCAAAGAAAAAAAAATTATTGCTCTGTAAGTTTTTCTTAAAAAATAATGTTCCACTAAAAATAATGTTCCACTAAAGGAAAATAAAATTAGCAGAATGCTAATACAAAGTTCCATAAAGATCAACAATGCTTTAGATTCTACATAATTTTGAGAGGAAAATCCTAATCAAAATATTAAGGCTATAATAATTTTTTAATATAATGAATATTAATGAATATTAATAATTAATGAGCTATGTCAATTTTATCTTCGCATGCATAATTTTTATCAATATTAATAAGAGATAACAATTAGTTTTCTCTTAATATTTATTACATTTGAATGCGCAATTTTAAGGGATTCGCTGATTTTAAATGATTTTAATTCTATTATAGCATTGATATTTTGATATTAGAATTTCCTAAAATAATCTCAGGAGGTATCCTTTAAGCATGTTACGATCTTTAAGGGACATTCTGTATATATAACTTCTTGTTCTTTTTTTGTTTGATTATATCGATATCATTTACAGACTGAACTTGTCTGGTCGCATGTGAAATCTGATTCAGTACATTTAAAACTCATATCTCATATCTTCAATTCGCATTTGGTGCCAAATTCGATCATTTGTCACCATTGTTTCAGGTTTTCAGATGGTTGAATATCCATCAGCGTTTTATTCTGGATCTGTGTTATCTAGTTTAACGTTTTATGCTATGACACTCCATCTTCGTAATTGTTATATTTAAATCAAGAATTTCGTATTGGCAACCACACATTTTTATTCTTCATTATCATATTCTATTCATTATATTTTTAAATATCGAAATAGTTTTTTTATACAAGAGCAAAATATGCATAAAATTTTGATCTTCTACTTCTAACGATATTCATTTCTCTTTTATTTTCTTTTTTAGAATAGCTTTTTTAGAATTTTAGAAGAAGCCTTTCTCTATATTGCTTCACATTTTTAGCTTAGTGCTTTTATTGAATAATAAATACATTATTATCATATTGAGTAATAAGTATACTATTATATTTAATAATAAATACAATAAATTTATTTATAGTTGAAGTATAATTTTGACCGAAACGTCTATGATTAATTTTTTTTATATATGAATATTTTAAATATAGGTAATAACGAAAAAGATTCTGCATGTGACTTGAATATTTCTTTTCTTTTCGGTTTTATTTATTACTTAATTTTCTTAATAAATTCAGGTTTTATCTTTTTATATATTTATATTATCTTTATTTTATGTTTGTATCTATATTTTATATTTGTAAAAAGATTTTTTCCAATCTAATATTATATGCTGTATCAAAATCGAACAATATCGTTAATGCTATACTTTTTAAGATTTTATCATTATCTTACTGTATATTTGAAAACTCAACAATAAAAAAAAGATAAATAATAATGGTCAAAGCTAGATCTCAATGCTTAAATAATTCAATTTGAATTATTATATACTACTCTATACTACTATACACTACTATATATGTAAATGCATATACAGGATAAACGTTTGTCCTTAAATGTCGTATTCCTGGCTTAATTTTAGGGCGATTTTTTCTTTGTCAAAATTTTGTCCGAAGTTTAATTTTAAAATTATAATAAGAAATAGTTAGCAAATGACGGGCTTAGAGAAGATAGCCTGGGGCGGCGTAACTCATTGTTCGACGCAGACGATACGGGGACCTCTCGTTGCGATCAGACGATCATAGCTACGCGTGAGCATGCATATGCGATCGCATTTCTCTTTCTCTCATTCACACATGCACACCCATACACACACCTATGCACACAAAATTAAACCTTGTAAACATTCGATGACTTCATTTGCAGTTTGAGAAAAAAGAGAATCTTCCATTTCGATGGATTATAGTTTCAAATAAATATAATAAATATTTATTAAACTTTCATTTTTCTTAGAAATTTAATTTAGATATCAAATATTTTCTCTACTGACACAGAATGCACACAGATCGAGTCAATACTTTGTTTCTTATAAAACGTTTACGCTCGATTGATATATCTCCTTAAGAGTTCGTTTTATTATATACATATTATATATGCATGTACAATGAGGAATAAAAATGAGCTTGTACTTCGGTGTAATACATACAATACATATGTTGTTATAAGCGCGCCAACATATGTATGTATTACACAAACTCATTTTTGCTCCTCATTGTACATTGTTTATAAGCAGCAATTGCCATCGCTAGACATTACGTGCCTAGCAACAGCGAATGCGCACCTCACCGTGCTGGACAGTCCTTATCTTGTATCTCGCGCGCTTGCATTTGGCGGTGGGCTGGGCGAATTTGGCTATTTTCATAAGTTATATATAATAACTCGTTAACCATTGTGAAAATTACCATAAAATGGTAGAGGATTTTTCTTCTCAGTTTAGTCCATTCTGCTCTTATGCGAAAGATTTATCATTACTTTCTAAACACCCTGTATAGTATACGGTAATTCGGATTGAATTATTTAAGCATTAAAAATCTAGCTTTGACTGTTATGGCCATTATTTCTATTTCTTATTGGCTGCGGTTCACTTAGAACTTTAAACGCTACAGAGTATTTGTAACACTAACATGATTGGTCCATTTGACGTTTATTTGACGTTTACAAAATATTTCTCTGCTTAGTACCTCTAATTACATCATCAATATGTCACATCGTTTTGCTCCCAACTGCCTCACCTGGGCTGGAATGTTCACGTAGCAGTTGTAACAATTTTCGCAATAGTTAACAAGATATTAATTACTAAAAATCACCGAATATTGATTTTCAGTAATTTTTTATTCGAGTACTATCAACTTTACAGAAAAACCAAGTGACAAAAATTGTTAATTTTCTTCTCAAAGAGTTCTGAGAATTTTTTAAGAATTTTTTAGTACCGCATTTCTCATGTCAGTAAAAGTGATTGTCAATAAAAAAATGCAGTATAAAGAAGTTGTAAAAATTCTGAAAAAATTTTTAGAGCTCTATGAGAAGAAATTAAACAATTTTTATTTTTTATTGTTTTTTCTGTAAAGTTGATAATATTTGAGTAAAAAATTGTTGAGAACTAATATTCGGTAATTTTTAATAATTGATTGTTAATTATTGCGAAAATTGCAAGAGGACTTTTCGATTTTTTTTTGGAAAACGGAGGAAATACCATACCCTTGGTCTGCGAGAAGCAGACCGAGTGTTATGTGAGACTCGCATCCATTAAAACCCTTACTGATGTCCTTTATTACCTGTTTTGGGTACACCCTGGGCACGCGTGCAACATTCTTCGCCTCCAAGCCTATCGACCACGATTGATCCTGTCCCCGGCGATCCTCAACGAACAAAAAGTCGCTCTGACGGGCCAAGTTTCCTAACAGGCGAGGAGGAGACATCCCTCGCCTCACCTCCACTCGGTATTGTGAGGAAGAAGTAGAGCTGGAAGCTGGGTTCTCGCTCGGCCTCCAACCCCCTCGTCCGGCGAGTAACTGTCACCTGCTAGACTCACTTCCCTATAAAGGAGGGCATGGGTCCCTTCCGAATTCGGAAGAAGACTTATCTCTCCTATTCTTCTGTTCGAGGTTGAAGATCGAATGAAGGGGGCTTGGCTTCGTTTCCTCAGACCTGCGGCCGCTGTCACCGTTGCTGGCGGTATCGCGATCGGGGTCTGTGCTAAGGAAGAGGGGTCACTCACGTCAGACGCAGAAACTCAAGTGGCTCAGGTCTTGCCGCAAACGCCTCACCCTTCTTCCTTACTCGGGCTTTGCTCGTTCCTTCTTTCTCTCCTTATACTTCCGGAACAACATGTTCGCAGAAGAAGGAGATGATGATCCTCGATGAGAATTCCTCGCTGTCCAGCATTGCCCGAACCAATGTTGGGAGTCCTCTCCCACCATCCCAGGATCCTACGCTCTGCGTCCTACGCAGGACACACTTCGAGAATATGTGTGCGGAGTTCCGGTGGCGCAGTGGTGGCATTGTGTGATTGGCTCCTTGCCTATAACGACACAAGTACTCCTAGCCTCCTCTAACCTCTGTCCGCCCACAAAAGTGGATGGTCTGTACAATTCGGTTTTCGATGTATCATGGACCTGACAGGCGTTCGTGCTAAACTTCAAAGAACAGGCTATTGCGCCATCTTCTTCATTGCATCTACGGTCCACGGGATGAGGTGTTTTCCCGCATACGGAGACAGCCTGGATCTACTGATACGTTTCGGCAAGTCTAAATATTAATAGATCTGTGGAGAGGAGAAGATCCGCCAAGACCATATGAAAAATAGGGAAATGTTATATGCGTTACATATACTATAGAATTTCTTTAGTTTTTCGTATGCGATACTTTTTAAGAATAGGGCCGCTGGACACAGATGGCTCCCCACTCAATCATCACTAAAGTTACTAGATTTATAAAGTATCGCAATTGATTTTAAAATGTCGCGTCAAAATGGTGGAAGTGCACATAGTACATAATTTCAAGCATGATGATTGGTGAGTCATCTTTTAAACTGTACTTATATGTCCTTTTGTGTACTTTTTATGCACTAAACTTCTACAACAAATAAATCCGTATTAAACTAAAAAACACATAAATTTAATATTCATATATTTTTTGTTTATGAATAAACTAATTACAATTTAAAAACATTGATTTACATACTTGACGGTTTCATTTTCCCAAATAAAGTGCGTATATACAAATGCATAAATTCGAAATTGCCGCGTTTCGTATCAAAATGGATACAAGTATGCAGTACTTTGTAAATTTAGTGACTTTAATTATCACGAAGAATTTCATCCTCTTCACAGGCGAGATGGAGGGAGAATCAGATGTTGGTCTCCGTACTATGACTAATCGACTCTTCCGCATCACTCGCCCAGCGCAGATTATCCGCGAGGATACGCAAAGAAAAGTCAAGCTAAAATAGAACTGTGATAGTTAAAATCTGTCCTTATAGGGACAGATAATGTCGTTGCTGTCAAAGCTCAATTTATTAACTGCTAAAATTTAGGTGCTGCAGCGAAAAATATTTTTTGCTAGAATAAAATGGCAACCGATAGCGTCCCAGAAGCAATTATGAATGGAATGTTTAATTACACGGCTTAGATAGTGACGAATAATTGCCACTTACTTAGTTGCTCATGTTAAGCATGCTTTTAATTTTAATTAATAAAATTGAATGTCGGCAGCAAATATATTTTATCTTCAACAGCCACCTTTTATCAATAACAGCGAAGTTTGAATCAGCAACTGATATTTAGTTGATATTACTAAGTCTTTTCTTTGCGTGTAGGGGTTGATAATGATCCTCAGTCCCGAATCACTCTCGAACAGTGCAGGAACAGGTTCTACCCCGACGGACAATGATTCAGGTTCGCTTGGAGAAACCCTGCCGCCATCTTGGTTATGGCTTAGATAGTTCCTCCAGACATACTTCTATATGGGAGTCCTTCGAGGGCTTTCCAGCAGGCGTCGTGTCCGTTCCTGACTGGACGGGAATTTCCCCGTCAGCACTTGAGGCCGGCGCCCGCGAGACTAATTGTGATTAACTATGGAGAAGAGGCAGTCGACGGCTCACTGGGTTGATCTCCCTTGGCTGTCTTTCCTTCCTTCTTCTTCTTACCTGCTGTTCATTTAGCAACACCGATGCGATGTTGGGATAGCTTGTTGGTCGCCGCACATTTAGAGTAGCAGGCAAGAAACTTGCACTCACATGCTGTATGACCCTGTCAATCACACTGGGTTGCATTCCAAAATTTAACTCTCACTTCAAGTATCATTTTATCCTTGTCATCGAATATTGAATAAAGATAAAAGATACTCGAAGTTGACAGTCAAATTTTGAAACGTCCTGATAGCAGCAGCCAGATCTGATGATCGATTCATCTTGGCGCAAAACTGTAATTTAATTAACAATTACAAATTGCAATTTAATTCTTAATTCAATTAATTACGAAATATAATTACTAATTAAATTAAGAATAATTGAATTACATTGCAATTTGTAATTGTTAATTGAATTACACTTTTGCCCAACTCTGTGCATAGTGAACAGAATCCAATTGAAATCAGGAATTCATTCTCATATTCAAAGGAATGTTTTTCAAAAGTTCATGAAATTCATTGTTTAAAAATGAGGGAAATCCATTCGCATTTAAGCGACCTAGTAGAAAATGGAGTCTAATTAAAATATTGCCAATTATTCCTACATTATTCCAACCATATATTACATTGAAAACTGTGTTGTTTATGGATTACTCGATTCTCATGTGATCAAACATGAGTATTTCTTTGATTATCTTGACTATATATCACTTCATCTGTCTACAAAATGTTTTGTGAAAATTGTGAATCATTATCTATTTGGTTTAAAAACCAATCGCAAAATGCTCTCCTGCGTGGCATATCAGTCAGTAATAAATACTGGGCACGTTGAAAACGTGATATGGATGATGTCCATCGGCTGAAAGTGTTTTCCATATGATTGTGAGTGGGAAATTCCTAACGCAGAACCAGATCTTCGGGTATTTGTTGATGGGTTTTGCTCGAAATGCTACAATATGATGGCTGTCCTTTCATTTTGCAGTGGTGCAAAAACTCCATCAGCCCGGGGAATCATATTAAATGATCCAGTTTCCTTCAATCGTTGAAATGTTTAAGGGAATATTGATTTATCCGGCAATCTTCTGTTCCGCGGAAATCCCGCGGCGCATTCACGACGAGCAGCATTAGCTTGTGATTTTCATCACAAAACCCATATAAATATCGATATACCATATCGGTATATTCACTATTAGAATATGTAACGAGGCATGATTATAAGTTTATTCTACAAAAGCATTCAACAAACTAATAGCTATGAACTACGAACAAAAGCCTATCAATGACTTTCGAGCTTCAAAATAAAAACAAGAGATATTTTAATTATTTATTTCTACAGTTTTATATGATTTCAGAAGTAAATATCTCGAACAAAGCGTTTGCGAGCATACGTCCAGAGGGAAATTTTTATTTGTTTTGAGATATCCTGCATTCACATTTTAAGTTTGGCGGTTTAATCCGTGAACTCTGTAGGGGAAATCGGAGCACCGATTGTTTAACATAATCTAGAATGTTTAAATTAATACTATGATACAATACAACTGTTATTTCGTTGTTATAAAAAATAAATGTTAGATTATTACTTATAACGTAGTAAGATGAGAAAAGATGCGCTTGCATTTATGTTTCACTAAAAAAACAATATTAAAACATTTTTATGCAATTAAAAAATTACTATTGCACTATGAAATTATTAATGATCGATGCTTTTCAATAGAATTTAACTTACCTGTTAAATTCTACTGTTACCTACCACTGTTACCTATATTTTTTATCTAGTGGTAGGTAGGCTTGCTTCAAAAATGATGTCTTCTCGTTGCGTTTATAGTCGCAAATGGAAATGCGATTCATCAGATTTTTCTCCGTTAAATCGGAACCAACATAAAAACGATTTACCATGGTATGTAGCCAAGCTTCACAAAATATTCGTGGATGGTGGATTTTGACATTTAACATTTCTGCTAATTTACATGTCGTATAGCGTGGGTCATTCTCGATCAGTGTTTTAATCTGATCTTCACCTGTGGTGGAGGGTTTACCCGGGCGTTCTTGATCTTCAAGGTTGAAATCACCAGCTTTAAACCTAGCAAACCACTTCCGCACAGTTCTTTCAGCTACAGCACTTTCGCCATAAACAGCGCATATCTTGTTTGCCGCTTGTGTGGCATTTTTGTCTTTCCGGTAAAAAAAAAAGCATTAAATGCCTAAAATGCACTTTGTTTTTTTCCATATTCAAAGACGTATAAAACTGACAAAAATTAACGTATCGCAACCAAATTTTTTTCCAAATATGTCTGAAGTACCGTCTTTTACCGATATGTACGCATGTCATTTGTTTTCAATCGTTCTGATATATTCAGACTTATCTTTACGCCACCTACCAAAAATCGGCACGAACTTTCCGGGCAACCTAATATTAAATGTATAATTGGAGTACATGGGTCATACATAATATTAAATATTAAATATTCACGGAACAGTGAATCCATGAATATTAAATATTCACGGATACAGAAAGTATATGTACTAAAAGGCAGTTTATACTTCTAAGCAATTAATTTTATTTTATCGTAATAAATTTTTTATCTTATATTAATGGTTATTTCTCATTTGTTTTCTTATAATTTTCTATTGTATTATTTAATAATTATTAATTGTAATTATATTTTATTATTTATTATTTATTTTTTCTTATATTAGTAACTATGCTAAGAATGTGTAAGTTACTTGTAAATATTTTTCAACTTTCGTCACCGTTATTTCTTGCATAATCCTATTACAATATTTTGTGTATAATTTATGATACTCCGTATGGGGTATGGGACACTACGGGTCATTTCTTTAAAAATATATTTTTATTTTTTTCTTAAAAACTAATAAATATTTATTAAATATACTTTATTTAATATTAAATTTTTTATTTACTATTAAATTTTAAAATATGTATTATGCTTTAATTATTAAAAAAAAATGATACAAAAATTTTTATATTTAGATGTACTTTTAAGAGTTTGAATTTTTGTGACACTCATATACTCATGATGTCCCGGTCTCCCTTATATTTTTTTATATTTATATTAATAAAAATTTTTTTTAAATTAAAATAATTTTTCAAAAATATTGATGTGAATGAATAGAAGTAATTTAAATGTAAAAGTTTTATTTAAAACATTTCTTGAATAGTAATAAATATTATTGTTAAATAATATAATAAAAAACTATTTAAGATATATAAAGTATAACAGAGCGATACCAGGCTAATTTTTTGAAAAATATGTATTTTCTTAAAAAATGTTTCAGACAAAAGTTTTTCGACTTCAAGGGAGATATACATATTAATATGATATTATCGGTTAAGTGGCGTTGTCAGAACAAGGTCACGTTGAATTTTTAAATAAAACTCCCCATTTTTCATTAAATATTCTTGTAGCTAACTTCGAGAGCTTTTCAAAACGCTATAATAAAATATTTTCAGACTGTGAGCTGAAAGTGAGCTAAAGTTTATCGAAAGGTGGAACAATCAAGCTTTAATCTTCCTCTAGCTAAACTTATTTTTTAAGAAAACTTACAGAGCAACAAATTTCTTTGACAACTTTTTAGTCTTGCTCAAACAGAGCAAGAAATAAAAATATTAGAATTGATTCTATTCACTTTATTCCGCTTATAAGACTTTGCTTTTTAACAATTTATAAAATGAATGAAAATTTGTTGGGATTTCTATTTCAGATCGTCCAGAATCGAAATATTTTGCACATTAGATTTTTTATAGTATCTTGCTTGAATAACTGTGAAATTAATGAATATATCTATGTATATTAATTTTTACCGAAAATAATTCAATATGTGTATTAAATTTATAAAATTATTAAAATCTGTTGCATAAGTTTTAAATAAAATTATTCTTCTTTCCAAAGATAAAGGATTTCTTAAAGGAATAGTTCTTATATATTATAAAAATTTTTTTTCTTTATTTCTATGCAGGTCATTAACTGGGAGACAACGCTTCATATACCGAAACAGGCAAATCTTTCACCGGAAAGTATGGATTTAATCTTGAAACTTTGTGTTGGCGCTGATCGTCGCTTAGGTAAAAACGCGAATGAGGTGAAAAATCATCCATTCTTCGCGAGTATCGACTTCGAAAAGGGATTACGGCGCCAAATGGCCCCGCATATACCTCGTATTGAATATCCAACTGATACGAGCAATTTTGATCCTGTGGATCCTGATAAACTGCGCAATTCTGAATCGTCAGACTCGAACAAATCGGACGAATTGCTGGATAACGGAAAACCGTTTCACGGTTTCTTTGAATTTACGTTCAGGCGTTTTTTTGACGACGGCGGTGGTCCCGCGTATCCTAGTCGTATCAGCTTGGATGACAATGACAATCAAGGTCCCGTCTATGTATGACATTAGGTTAAATTTACGATTTACGGACACTTCGTCGTCTGCCATTTCCCTGTTTCGACACTTGTCCGTCGACGCGGTTCTGTCATTTCATTAAGATTTGATTTCGTCTTACGTAATGATTCTCTGTCTAATATCTGTTTCTTGAACTATAAATTTATCTGAATAATAACGAAATGTTCTTTTGATAATGGATTGTAATGGTCACAATACTAATTAAGAATCCAAAGAGGTTTTAGTGTATTTCTATAATTTTTTAATTTTTCTTCATAAAAGATTTATTAAATAAAGTAGTTTACGATAAGCATGTTCATAAGAAATGTAACATTATTTCTTTCTTCTTTTTACTATATTAGATACTAGATTCTTAAAAGGACAAAGAGTGACGAATCAAGTAATTTTGAATTTGTTTTTGAAATTTGTTTTTTATTAATTATTTCATTAAAATAATGTTTATTTTTTCACTTAAAGTAACTGTTTTGGCAAATTAATTATTTATAAAATTTATTGTTAAAATTTTAATTATAAGTTAATCAAAGTGCTAAATTGATGTAATTAAAAGGAATTGACTATTTAAAAACTAAAATAATTTCAATTAAAATGACTTAACGCATGTATATATTTGTACATACCAAGCTGAGATTAACGTTTTTATCTGTATTGTATTTTTAAGATTTTTATTAAAAATTATCTAAATTTGGAAGACCGATATACAGATATATTAGAAACGAATTTAAAATTTATTGACATTTAGCTTTAAAAATATAACTGTAAAAAGAAATATGTAACATATGATGAAGCTCAACTTAAAAATAATTCAAATTATAAAGATCTGACAAGCATGTATATTTTTCATGCAGACATGTGCAGATGACAATCGTTGTAGCGACAATATACATTAGTACGTATTTAATTTATTTTACGCATATAATGAATGTCTTTCAAAAATCTAATGGATTATATCGCTAAAACAGCTATGAAAGAAAAGAGAAAATTAAATGATTTTAGCTACCTTAACTTGTACGTCACTATTATTCTTTAATATGCATGCATACATGTAGCTGCAAAATGCAATTTCGTCTTTTTCTTAAATAAAACTTCACGTTTTAAAACATTACGTGATACAATTTCATATTTTTTATAAAAAAAAAAGATATTATACATATAATATATATATATAGTATTTTTAAGAAAAAAAGTATAGTTTATTATAGCAATTATTTTAATTTAAAATTTATTATTTGTATATTTTAACATTTTCATGTATTACTTGTTTTATTTACGTTGTAAGGAATATAATGTAAGAATACAAGATGTTTTGTTCCAGAGATGCGTAATCGATGACAAATTAGAAAATTAATTCAAAATGTATAAGCCAATACAAGAATCGCTATTAAAAATTTATCATTAATAAGAAATTTGTCTCAAAATTATATTATATGCGCAACAAAACATCTTGTATTCTTACATAATGAGAAACTTGTATGGATCATATTAATAATTTTCTCGTTTTTGTTTATAAATATGATAAAAATAGAGCGTGCATATAAGACATGAATAAGAAAAATATACAAATAATATACATCAATAATGTTTTATCAAATTGTATAAAAGCAAATTGTTCGCAAATATCGAGAAAATGGATTTATTATTTACATTTATTATGCAATCAAAATTTTGATGATAAGATTATATTATCATCTCTGGTAGAAAATAACAAACACGAAGTACGTTTTCATATGTAGGAAAAAATATTTCAGTGTGATAAAAATGAAGTAACCTGAATTTTTAATCTCAAGATGGGGAAGTGTGAATAAATAGTGATATTGCATCATTCTAAGAAGGACAGAAATCTCTAAGTAGAAACAATAAATAAGCCTAAAACTTTCTGCCGAAATAAAACAGTATATATTACAGATAAACAAATAATTATTGAGCGCAATTGATATTTTACGCATGCATAATGACCCTTTTATTCTAAACATGATGCATGCCAATAAATGATGTAATGGAAGAGCAGTAAAAGAAAACGTTAAAAATAGAAAAAATTTGAGTATTAAAAAGTGCTATAAGGATAGAAAAAATATTGACTGCACACATTCGGAGAATATAAAAAGATTACTGTGTTAAATGATTAAATATGATATATCAAACAAAGAAATGTTGATAGACAAATGTTAATAGGGAAACAGCAGATGATCAAACTTAAAGACTTCGTCAGCCTTATCCATATAAAAATAATCTTATTTTTTTCTATTTGAGAGATATATATACAAAAAAGAAATCTATTTTTAATAAGTGTTATGACTTATTTTTATGTTACTAAAAATTATTTATCAAATTTATGGAAAAATCTACATTAAAATTGCAAGAAAGTTAAAATGAAATTTCCGTTTGTCGTAGTACGAAAAGATATTGTACGTGACCAATTTTTATATTTTGTATATTGACAAGCATTTTGCCTTTGACATTTTATTTATAATCATATACTGATTACTCAGACTAAAATTTAGATGGCAAATTTTTTTATTTGATTTTTAATTTCTTCTTAACATTTTTTAGTTTTTAAATAAATATCAAAAATAGGAGATGTACTTTTATATTTTCGATATATGAAGATAAATGTAATTATTAATAAAATTTGGAAAAGAATTATTGATAAGAAAATGAAATATATTGTAATTAGTAACAAAATTTTAACATAAAATATGAATGAATGAAGAGGGCCATAGTCAGTCAAGGCCGGTCTTGCCTAATAATATTTTTGTGTGAAGTTTTACAAAATTCAGTAATATTTAAATATATGTATATTTCTAATATTATTTTACAAAATTTAAAAATATAAAAGAATATCAACAAGGAACACTATTCAACATTTACACATCAATTTTGATAAAACTTTTATTATTATTAAAGATACTTGCAAAATGATGAATAACAATATTTATTTTATTAGCAAACGTTAATGTTTAATAAAAAAAATTGGAATTATGAAAAAATTTATGAAAAATTGGTGGAAGTTGAGAAAATATGAGAAACAATAAGAATCTTTTTATTACCGTACAAACAATCAAGGAAATGAAGAATCTTAACGATTAAAGCTAGATTTTTTAATGCTTAAATAATTCTAAGTGAATTTGTATATACTATATATATATATATATATATATATATATAT